>NW_016807975.1:2157733-2162106 GCF_001698545.2 Rhinopithecus bieti | reverse complement strand
AATTAATAGAATAGTAAAAAATATTTAATATCAAGGAAATTGCTTTCTTCTTATTTGCATTTGGCATCATTATCTAGCCTTATTTCTACTTTCTGTTACTATTTTAATATGTAGTGGAAATATATATTCTAATTTTAAGTAAACATATGTATTCAATTTATTGCTTTATAACATAGCTATGTTTTTTTAATCTCAGTTGTGAGAGTTTTTACCATACTATTTGTAATATTAAAAAACATTTATTTTTATTCCATTTGTAAAGGTGAGTACTTTTACCAATAAGTTTTTCAATTTTGCTTATATTTTATACATTTTTATTAATTTAAATATTTATAAATTTTATAGATTTTCCATTCTTCTGTATACTATATATTATATACTATAATTACATTCTTCTATATACTATATATTATATGCTATAAATAATTACATATACTATATAATTATATCTTTAGAAAACGTGTACTCAGTGTCCATTCTGTTGATGAAAATTATGATATGCTCTGATATTTTCTAGGAACTTAATGAATGTTACATCTGACTTGAGTACTCTATTAAATGAATACAAAATTAAAGATTCTAATGTACGTTTATCCATGAGCATGGTAACTGTATCATTATTTTTAAATGTTTATTTGTAGATACCACATAACATACAATAAATGGGAATTTGTATAATACATTCTATTTCTATATTATGGAGTAAGATATAGCTAGAGAAATTATAGTAAGTGAATATTTAGTGACTTTAAAATTGGTAAAAATATTGCATTATATGAAAGGGTATGTTATATATTTCAATATCATGATTCTAAATATTTTACAAGTTATCTGAATATAAACAAATGTGCTTATAGACATAGTATATGAATCATTTTTTTTCAAATCCAAGTGGCATAAATTTCTAGGTCCTATCTTAATTGTGATTTTTAATAAAATGTATTAAAAATTCAAATTAGTCCTGTGCAGTAGCTCAAATCTCTAATCCCAACACTTTAGGAAGCTGAGGTGGAAGGATTTCTTGAGCCCATGTGTTTGAGACCAGTCTGGGCAACATGGCAAAACTCCGTCTCTACAGGAAATACCAAATTAGTGGGGCATGGTGGTGGGAGCCTATAGTCTCACCTACCTGGGAAGCTGAGGTGGGAGAATTGCTGGAACCCGAAGTGGGAGGATTGCTGGAACCCAGGAGGCTGAGACTGCAGTCAGCTGTGATCATGCCACTGCACTCTGTCATGGCAACAGGGTGAGACCTTGGGTCTCAAAAAAATAAAATCACTTTATACAACATGTTATGATGGGGCTTGGCATCAGGGGATAGTTTTACACTCAACCCCAATATTATTATTATATTTTTAACTTTTAATTTTGAAGTAATTTCAGCATGCTGAAAGCGGACAATTTGTGCCCAAGAACTGAAATTTAGTATTTCTTGTAACTGAACAACTATGTGTTTTCCTGCTTTATATAAGCCATACTTTGCCTCAGCTATTGTTAATGCACTTAATAGGAATGTGGATAACAGAATACAAGGTTTCCTAAGACCTTTTAGGATACTCATTGCTTTGTAGTCCATGCCTGACTAAGGTAAAAATTCTTCACATTTTAAAACATGACCATTTGAGGGGAATCCAGAGGTCTGGGAAAAACAGCATGTTAGCAAAGATTTGAATCATTCAATCAGTATATAAATAGATCAATAATTTATTGTTTAACGGATCAATGAACACTTGAATAACATGTAGTAAAATTTTCTCTATATATTTGAAGCCTGTGTATTCCTTAATTGCAAATATTATATATATAATATTCTATGTGTTATTGAATAACATATAATTCACTAAAAGCTTGAATATCATTTTAAAGTATATTAAATATAAGCAGGTCTTTATATACATTTTTAAAAATCTTTGCACAAGGAGATTGTACTAGGTCCTCTCTAAGCTTTGCATGAGGTGGGAAAGGAGTTTGGGCTAAATGGTTTTTATAATCTCTTAAAATCTGAAATGTGTTTTGAATGCTAGTTCTCCTTTTCAAAGAATAGTCAATAAAATGGGGAAAGACTAGAAACAAAGACTCAAGATTATAAAAGTTCTATAGTAGACATGCTTAGGTACCTTTTCCACCTTTGAAACACTATTTATTTACTTTGGAAGAGCATCATCCTTAACAGTCCACAGCACTGCATCCTCACAGTTAACATTATGCCCGGTCCCATGGTCCACATTAATTTGACTAGTGCTTAAAACATCCTTATCAATCCATTGGACCTTCCCACAGGACGCTGTAATAAGGCATGGGAGGCTCTAAGTCAGTTCTTGCTGATGATTAAATATGCAACCTGTAAATTCAGGTTACTCCGTGAAAATGTGCTTGGTAATGAGCAAGGAATAGAGATTGCTTGGATTTGAAATATTAATAGAAAGGAGAGCAGAAAGTAATCAACAACAGAGACTGATTTCATTGTAAGGGTCCACTATTTTCTGGTTCTTGTCCATTGTCAAGGGAATCATCACTGTATTTCAGCTGCAAGATTTTGTGAAACAACCACATATCCTCATTCCAAATTCTGCTTTTGAACTCTTGAGGTAGCTTAAATTACTTATAGTTAGTTGCAACTGTAGTTTAATAGATCCGAGTTCTATATAGGAGAAATTACCAAATCAATAATTTTAAGAAAGCGAATCCCTAAGCGCTCCTAAAATGCCACACTCAAAAGACATAGTGAGAGAATATAACAAGCATGCAGTCTAGCCTAAAAATGAGTCAAAGAAAACACCATTAGAATTCTAACACAAGCTTGTTAAAGCACAGAACATCCCATTTTTCTTTATTTCATCATTTTGCTAAGCCGTTCTTGAATCCTCAGTTTTTAATAGAGTTATTGTAATTAGACTTAGATAATAATGTTCCTTTTCAGAGACCGTCTTTTTTTTTTTTTTCTGTGCTTTCTTTATATCATTCTTTGATTCTCAGAGATTAATAACAGTGTCATTAAGCTAATAGCAGGTCATGAAGTAGATGTAGATTGGCAACATTAACCAGAGGATACCTGTGAAGCAGTCTGAACCACCACACACAATAAATCATGCCTATTGCTAGACTGGAGTAAAACTTCTCTGCTTATTCCAGAGGAGTTAATTTGCAGAGAAGAGGCAAAATTCAAAGAAAGTTATAACTCCGTTCTTAGAAGTGACTGAGATTTTCTACTTGTTATTAATGAATATATATTCTTTTGAATACTAACTTTTAAATTATTGTTATTTAAGTAAATTGTTGATTGATTTTCAGCAAGGTATTTAAAAGGAAAATTACGGAATATTTTAACAGAAAAAGACTTTGATATAATTTAATCTATCAGCTCTTTGCATAGATCAATAAAGAGAATGTTACTTTCTCAAAGTCACATAGAAAATAGGTTAAAAGTTAAAGTTAACTACATCTAGTTCTGATGACTTTGAACAGCTGTTTTTGTGTGTCTGTGTGTGTGTGGGTGTGTGCCTTGTGTAGTCTATTTTTTTAATAGAGATGGGGTCTCACTATGTTGCCCAGGCTAACCTTAAACTTTGGGCTCAAGCAATCCTCTCGCCTCGGCCTCCTAAAGTGCTGGGAGTACAGGAGTGACGCACCATGCTCAGCCCTTAAAACCTTTCAATTACATGTAATTGTTAATTTATATAACAAAATAAATAATTTATTAAATTAGCAACCTTCTAGCTCACTATTTTTAAAGGCCATTCTGGAGCAATTCCTGTGATCGTTTCTGAGGTTACTATGGAGAATAAATATAGTCACAGTCCTCAAGAACACAGGATGGAAAGAGATCAGAGCTACAAATGCAAATATGTATTACATAGAGTAGTACTTTGTATGTAAGAAGATCAATAACATGACGGAGAAATACACAATATGCATTGGAGTCTCAGAAAGAAACTTTAGTCATAGAAAATGTAACAACTGACCAAGCTGTGTTGTACATTGGAGTTTGAAAGTAGAAAAAAATCTTATTAATTGGTATCAATAATTAAGCAGCCTCTGTGAAACTAAAATTATTTTAAATACTCATACTATCTATCCATCCATTCTTGCATTTATCTATCTACTTCCTTATAATAACAGAAATGAAAGTTATTTGTCTGTTTCAAAAAAATACAATTAAAAGAAAAAAATCCAGAAAAATATTTTTTAAAACAATTAGAACTATAATTCAAATCCAGGTTTGTCTGATTCTTTCCTCTAAAAGAGGAACATTTTGCAAATGAAGATTTTTCCCTGCAGAGTTGAAAGCTAAACTATAAAAAATTATTGGTTTCTGAAATTTATTGGCTCCTAAAATTTTCTCATTTTCCCAGATTCATGTTTCATATGACAAA
>NW_016807975.1:2136891-2156909 GCF_001698545.2 Rhinopithecus bieti | reverse complement strand
TTAGCCAATGGAAAACATGTGTCTTTTTTCTTTTCACTAAAATGATTTTCCAAACTGTAGCACTTCATTGAAACTCTATTGCATCCTAAGTGACATTTTCCTTGTGATTCATTTTCACTTAATTTCCATTGACTTTATCTAATGACTTGCTGCAAAGATTAAATAAAAGAAGAAAAAAATTATTGATAATTACATAACACAAAATGTTCACATATTATAATAGTTAATATTATACTAAACAAATAAAAGTATTATCTTTATTTAAAATATGAAATGTAGGTTCATTTATATGATGCTGTAATAATGAAATTATTGACATTATCATTATATTCTACATTTGAATTCTATGGGATTAAATATACACACATATTATATATATATATGTGTGTGTGTATATATATATGTATATTCATTCAATTTCCTCACATTTCCTGCTGATTCTCCTCCATTTCTCTGTCATGCTGTATATGCATTTAAATCTGTCATATAGAGACTGTCTACTTGATTGAAATGGATACTAGATAGCACCACAATGTAATATTGCCTTGGAGTCAGAATTGCTATTGCTCCTGTGCTCTGTAGGGTAAACCCCATTATTTTTTCATTTTTCTTTCAATGTCTGTCTACCTTTTATATTATTGGTTTCTTATGTCTGCTGACCAAGGTTTCTGTGAGCCTGTCAGAATCATACAATCATGAAGTATACCATTCCTTGTCTTTCATGTGCATTTAAAGGGCTGCATGAGGATGGGCATTTAGACTATTTATAGTTTATCACTTTTGCAATAATGCAGTATTCACAATTTTCTATCTACTAAGTGGTCATAAGAGTGAAAGATAAATATTAAAATAATGGGGTGAAAGGTGTAGTCTTCATTTTAATACAGATCAATGTCAACATTTACACTAAAACAGTGCTCTAAGTTATATTCCTAACATGTATAAAGGGAAGCACCTGTTACTCCATCTTTTTTCCAACCATGGGATTTATTTAGTATGTATAATAATAACTTGCTGTCAATTACACAGGAAGAACAGTACAGGAAAATTGGGTATAAATTACAGACAACAGTCTTTACTTACACAGAAGAGTATGGCAATCTGAAGGAGTGGTTTGGAGCACAATTTATCCTTAGCCTGAGTTATGAATACTTGCCTGTAGTTTAAAATAAAAGGACATTCTTTTTTCGTTGGTTTTATAAGAGTTTAGATTAACTCCACTTCTGTTGACAATAAAGGCATTAATCAAATGATAAACTATGTGGGGTGGGCGGGAGGGAGTTACATATTTTAACTTAACTGGACTTTGAAGGCAAGAATCATTAGAAAATATTAACTCTGGAGCCAGGATGACTGATTCTGAAACCTGGCTCTAGCATTTATTGTGTGGTCCTTGGTAAGATAGCTAACTGCCCTGTTTTAGGTCTCAACTATTTGTTTTTGAAATGGAATAACAATAGTACACAGGACTTTACAGGAGGATGTAAAGACTGACCTTTTAGATTCCACATATAAGTGAAATCATACAGTATTTGTCTCTCTGTGCTTGGTTTATTTCACTCAGTATAATGTTCTCCAGTTCCACCCATGCCACAAATGACAGCATTCCCTTCTTTTATAAAGCTGTGTAGTATTTCATTGTGTAAACATACCACATTTTCTTTATCCATTTTTATATTAATGGACACTTAAATTGTGCCTTTATGTTCACTATTATGAATAATGCATAAAATATTTTGCATTACATAATAACAATCTAATCAACAGACTAATATTTATTGATGACACACTTATGGCAAAAATATTAGGTATTAAAAGAAATATATATTTCAAAGTATAAATATGTAATAAATGTTGATTGCTTAGGTTTACATAAATATTGTCTAACAACAAAATGCAGCACTGGATTTGCAACCCAGAAAATAATCTGGAACACTGGGACTTCACAGATACTGTAGTAGCAGAAAGAACACGATAATGGAAAAACAATCCTGTCATAAGATGTTAAACTGGACTGTATTATGAGATCTGTGAATAACTAGACTCTTAAAAGCAAATTCATATTTATGGATTTAAATTCCATCATTTATTAAAAAAAGTATGGAACCATAGATTATCCAAGAGGTCTTCCAACTCCCCAATTTTATTTGTTTGAAATCTGTGAACAAGCTCTGCAGGTATATAGAATAATGAAAATAAAAATGAACAGTAATAATAGAAGTTTTAGGTTCAAGTGGTAATTATTTTCTAAAAAATTTTGCTGCCTAATTACATTTTTTATTGGGCTTGTTATTATTTTCATGTATTGGTCATTAAGGATGTGCTAGGTTTTACATTAAATAGTTTTATTTTATCTAATAGCTTTATTTAACCACACAATCATAATTTTAATAGATAGTTTTAATACAGTATGCCATCAGTATAACCTCTTATGAACTATCAAAGTGGCTTATTTGCTGAATTGTTTCTGAATTCAATACAATTTAAAGATCTGTAAATAAGGTACTGTGATATATTATAAGAACTATCATTCAAGAAGGATTAGTTTTTGTGGCAAGGAGAACTAGGGCAATCAAATGGGCCTTAGTCTTCTATTTATAATATTAGGATATTAATGCTTATTTAATGATGTAATGAATATTAGTTACACATTGTGGCTGCAAACATTTTTTACATAACCTTCATGTGTATAAAGAATTCATCATATTGTGAATCTTACCTCTAAAATGTCGGAGCCAGCATGTGACCCTGACTACTCCAATCAGATGAGCCCCCTGAAATCTTACAGTAAACAGAAACCTGAGGAAAGAGCTTTGTAGACTCTATAGCCTGGTAAAGGTTCTAAGTAGAACAAACATCTGGCTTTTGACATGACTGGTAATGGGGTTGCAAGCTCTTAATCTGTATAGCCAGTTGTGATATCAATGACAGGAAGCAAAGCTATCCATGCTGCAAAGGAACTGATGTGAGCTAGATTTTTTTGTTGGCTAGAAACACTCAAATCCAATTTTGGTTTGGTGAGCATTCCTTGGTATTTTGAGACAGCACCTCACTCTGTCACCCTAGCTTTAGTGCAGTGGTGTAATCTCAGTTCACTGCAACCTCTGCCTCCCAGGCTTAAGTGATCCACCGGCCTCAGCACACCAAGTTGATGGGACTACAGGCGCATGCCACCATGCAGGGCTAATTTTTGTATTTTCTGTAGAGACGGGGTTTCACCATGTTGCCCAGGCTGGTCTCCAACTCCTGAGCTCAAGTGACCCACACACCTCAGCCTCTCAAAGGACGAGGATTACAGACTTGAGCTACCAAACCCAATTATATTCTAATATCTTTAAATTGACAATTAATATATTTTTTACCAGCCAGAGTAGGTCTCTAAAATTTACAAGTTAGTATTTTGGTTGGTATTTTTGTTAGATACAATAATTTAAATGCCCAGAACATGTGATTGTGCAAAATTTGTTTTCAATGGATGTTCATCTAAAGAAATATTTGACTTCAGGGTCAAAATAGTGTGAATTCAGGGTAAGATGATTCTTCAAGAAGAGATATATATATATCAACACTCATTATTACACTGTCACTAATGCCATTAATCTTACCTCTAAAATGTAGGAGCCAGCATGTGGCCTCGACTACTCCAATCAGATAAACCCCCAGAAATCTTAGAGAGATTAATGACGTTAATCAAAACATTGGAAAGTAAAAGTGGTAATAATAATGATAATAAAACTTTTGCCATTGCAGACAGGATAAATGTACCACCCATCTTTCATTCATTTCAATATATTTATTTAAGACTATATACCTTTGGGAAAGAGAATGCTGTCCAAGCACTAAATTCAAAAATATACTTGATAGTATAAATATCTTAGTGATTAGAAAGTAGAAGGAATTAAAATTTTAGATACAAAAAATATCTCACCAGAAATTTTGTTTTAGTTTTGTAATTTAAAACAAAATAGACTTTATTTGTTCTATAAATAGTTAAAATAACAGTAACATGTATTCCTCTTCTTTGTAATAATTTAATTTTTCTAAATATAAAAGTGTTCAGATATTGCCTTTGGGAGCTCTAGTCTGTGTGTTATAGAAAGAGTCCAGCTTTGGGCTTGATTAAGGCTAAGTTCCTAAGTCTGCTTATGTGATTCACTGCATTTATTGTGAGCATAAAGCAAATCTGCAATGCCAGTTCAGTTCCGTAATGTAATTTCAAAATTCTTTAAATATCAGAACAAAACAGGGAATTATTTCTGAGAGATAGTCACATTTTTATTTAGAATGTTTAATGAATAGTGAATTTAAGTTTTATTGTAGTATCATGGAACTAGTCTTCTAGAGACATTAAAAGAACATACATATATACAGTCAAGATATGTTATACACGTCAAATATATACAATTTTGTCAATTATACCTTCAAAAAGATGGAAAAAAGAACAGGAAGTGTAACTCATAATTTAAAAATCAGAATTCAGAGTTCAGAGATACTCTGAAAATACGTGGAACAAAAGGCCTACAGTTCAAAATAAAATCCATGTATTTTCTTTGTATATTCCAAGTAGAAAAATTGTAAACATATTTCTGTCTCTCATTCTTTGAGAAGTGGAAAATTGAAGAATAAAGGAAGGAAAGACAAATGGATGCACTGGGCTAACACCTAACTGAAAGACTTTGTGATGATTGTTCCTTCTGTTCACATTGTGCTTTCTCCTAGATATTCATATGGCTAATTCACTTGCTTACCTTAAATGTCACTTTCTTGTCAATGTCTGTTCTGACCATCCTATTTGAGATTTGAATTTTCCCACACTTCTCATCTTGTATACCCTATTTCATCCTACTTCCATAACACTTGAAACTGTTCAATACATAATTTATAAATTATACAACAAATAATTTATAAATTGATTTTGTAAGCACTGAAAAAAATAGATTTTTATGTCTTTTGTATCTTAAGTGCTGAGGATATTCCTGACATATAGTAGGGGCTCTTTGTATTTGTTTAAAGTGTGAATGATATAAAAAAATGTGAATAATATATTGTTAAATTACACAAGTATGTACTGAAAAAAATATGCAATTTTAACATAATATCCCATTATTAGTTTTCAATAGGTATGTAAATTATGTATGAACAGATGTGCCCCAAGATATTAACAATGTTAATATAAGTGTATTCATAATGTAGATGACATACATATTGGCTTGGTTGGTTAGTTTACTTTTATCTTTGTTTTACTTTCTTTTTTTCTAAATTCACATTAATTACTTATTTTAAAACACATACATGGAAAGAATAAAAGAAGAACAGAAAAGAAGAAAGAGGAAGAGTAATAAACCTATAGCTTATACTTCAAGACTCCTCTCTAAAATAAAAAAAAATGGCTGAAAGAATATAAACATCTGGGAATAATTCAGTGCTTTTTCAGTATTCACTTTCTTAAATGCACTTTCATTCTGTAAATATGCTGCAAAATTAGTTTTTCCAACTTTAGCAATTTATTATTCATATTAGTTCATTATTTTGTATGTGGTCTTTGTGTTGAAAATGCACAAAAATTTATGATAGCTTCTTTATTCAAGTGATTTATACACATATAGATTATTAGATAGACTTTAACTGAACATCATTTTCATAGGATGTTAACATAATCTCTTAAAAGAAATGACTCCCGGATACACTAACACTTAAACATTAGTTAGTAGTTTGCATTTATATTTGCTAATTCTGTAACTCCATTTCTTATCATGCTGTCTGATTATTTTTCTCATTAAGTTAGAATACAGAGTCACAGACTGTAGCCTAAGTTCTGATTGGAATTGACTCAAACATTCACATTTAATCTTCTCCAATCAAACTGCAATAAAGAATCATGAAAATTAAAGAGAAAATTAATAACAAGTTATACAAATATATAGTCCTCAAAAGTAAGTGCATTGGAGTAATGTCAGCAAGATAGCAAAATAGAAGATCCTCCAGCATTACTTCACCCACAAAAGTATACTACCAACTATTCAAAGACAAGAATATCACCCTGAATACACCAGAACTCTGAAGAGAAGCAGAAAACCCCAAGTACCCACAGAAATGAGAAAAGCCGTTGACTGGTAAGAGGAATGGTCACTTTAGATCATTGTACCTGTCCCTGTTCCTCAAGCCAGCATAACATCATTTGCAGAGAATTTCTCTAGATCTACAATTTCTTGGGTGAGAGGAAGAAATTGGAGGTTAGGCATTCAATCTCCCCACCAGTCTGTGAATATTTGGGTACCTGATCTGATCCCATCCTATGGAAGTACCAGGAGGGATAAAACTACTTGGGTTGAATTGGAGACAAGGGGTGAGGGCACTGATCACAGAAACTGGCATGTGGATCTTGGGTGCTGCTCTGCATTCTGATCAGTAAGGATGCCACAGTGAAGTGATTGGCTGACACCGTAGTGCTGCAGGGGGCACCATCTGTGAGAAGGCCTAAATTCCTGATTGGATTTCTTAGAAAACCCAGATGCTTTTGTGGATCACTTCCGTGATCTGGAAACAAATTAAAGGTTGGCAATTAAGTCCTGGTGTTTGCTTAAGTCTTCCCCAGACCCAGAAACCACTGCAAGTCTGTATTTAAGTTCCAGTGCAGCATATAAGTTCTGATGATAACCGTTCCCAGCATATAACAGCAGGGCAGCAAGTTAGTTCTAGTGCAGGGTTTTAGTTCTGGTGCTCATTTACTTCCTCCTCAGAATGAGAAGTAACAGCAGAGCAGCAATTCAATATTACATAGTACATGTCTAACCCCACTAAAGAACATCTGAAAAAGTTCAAAGAGATAGCTGTTTCTTCAAATACACAGGCATAAACATAAAGATGCAAAGATTGTGAAAACTTAGGGAAATGTAACACCAAAAGAAACAAAGCACCAGTAATGGTGTTAGAAAAATTGAAGATCTTTGAAATGTATGACAAAGAATTCAGAAAAACTCTCCTAAAGAAGTTCTGATTCTTAGATGGCGTTTATGAACCTGCCCTGGGCCAGAAGGAAGCCCAGTGTCCTGAAGGGTGAGTCCCAAGCAAGGTAGAATTCACCACAAGCTGACTTAAAAGACCTTGGGCCTTAAGGGAACATGGGTGGTAGTCTGGCAGTACTCCTTGTGGCCAGGGGTGGTGCTGGCTCTGGGGTGAGGCGAGAAGGGAAGAGTGGGAAGGACAGCATCTTGTGGTTTGAGTACCAGCTAAGCTACAATACAATAGAATACCAGGTAGACATCTAAGGATTTTACTCTAGTTCCTAACTCTCAAATGCTAATTGTGGACCCACTGGAGTCTGCAGGACCTCACCACACTGAATGGAATGGGACAAGAGCCTGGCTGGCTTTCCCACCAGCTCTACCCCACAGGCCTTGCACAAACATAGGCAGTCTCCAGGGAATGGTTACAGCAGGCCTTCAGCAAGACCCAGCATTGTCCTGGGTTCAGGTCTGATCTAGCACAGTCATAGTGGTGAGAACAAGGGTGCTTGTGTAACTCCCCTCCCAGCTTTAGGTGTCTCAGAATGCGCACACGTGCACGCGCGCGCGCACACACACACACACACACACACAGAGAGAGAGAGAGAGAGAGAGACTGTATGTAAGTAAGGGAAGAGAAAAAGAGTCTCTACCTGGTAATCCAAATAATTCTCCTGGAACTTGTCCAAAACCATCAAGACAGTACCTATATGAGTCTGCAAAAACCATAGCATTAGTGGGCTTAGGTGTATACTAAGGCAGAAACAGTTTAGGTCACAATACCAAAAGTCCTTTCAAATATCTAGAAAGCCTTCCCACAAAGAACTATTACAAATAAGCCCAGACAGTGAAGCCTGCAATAAATACCTAACTCTTCAAGATCCAGACACTGAAGAATACCGACTAGCATCAACACTATTCAGAAAAATATGACCTCACCAAATGAACTAAATAAGTCACCAGGGACCAATCCTGGAGACACAGAGATATGTGACTTTTCAGAGAACTAAAAATAGCTGTGCTGAGAAAACTCAAAGAAATTCAAGATAACCCAGAGAAGGAATTCAGAATTCAATCAGACAAGTTTAATAAAGAGACTGAAATAATTTAAAAGAATTAAGCAGAAAATTTGAAGCTGAAAAATGCAATTGGTATACTGAAGACTGCATCAGAGTCCTTTAATATCAGAATGGATCAAGGAGAAGAAAGAAGTATTAAGCTTGAAGACAGGCTATTTGAAAATACACACTCAGAGAAGACAAAAGAAAAAAAAAAAGAATTTAAAAAATGAAGCGTGCTATAGGATCTAGAAAATAGCCTCAAAAAGCGTATCTAATAATTATTGGCCTTTATGAGGAGGTAGAGAAAGAGATAGGATCAGACAATATGGATTTTAAGAGAAAAACTATAACAATTTTATAAATATATGCACCCAACACTTGAGTACCTGTATATATATATAGGAAATATTATTAGAGCTAAAGAGAGAGAGATAGGCCCCAATACAATAATAATGGGAGACTTCGACACCCCACCTTCAGCATTGCAGAGATCTTCCAAACAGAAAATCAACAAAGATACACAGATTTGATCCACACTATAAACCAAATGAATCTAATAGATGTTTACAGATAATTTCATCAAAGAACTGCAAATACACATTATTTTCCTCAGCACATGGATAATTCTCAAGGATACATGATACATTAGGTCACAAAACAAGTCTTGAAACACTCAAAGAAGTTCAAATAATATCAAGCATCTTCTCTGATCACAATGGAATTAAAACTAGAAATTGATAACAAGAGGAATTTTGGAAACTGTATGAATACATGAAAATTAATACTTTTCTTAATGACCAATGATCAAAGAAGAAATTAAGAAACTGAACAATTTCTTGAAATGCGCAATAATGGAAATACAACATACCAAAACCTATGGGATACAGCAAAAGCAGTACTAAGAGGCAAATTTATAGCTATAAGTGCCATATCAAAAAAAGGAAAAACTTCCAATAAGCAATTCAATGATGCATCTTAAAGAACTGGAAGAACAAAGGCAAGCCAAAACCAAAATTATTAGAAGAATAGAAATAATAAATATCAGAGTAGAAATAAATGAAATTGAAATAAAAAATGGTACAAAGATCAATGAAACATAAATTTGGTTGTTTGAATAGCTAAACAAAATTGACAAGTCTTTAGCTAGACCAAGAAAAAAAGAGAGATGATCCCAGTTAATAAAATCAGAAATGAAAAAAGAAGACATTACAACTGATACTAGAGAAATTCAAAGGATCATTCGTGGCTACTATGAGCGACTATATGCCAATAAACTGGAAAACCTAAAAGAAATGGATAAAGTTCTAGATACATACACCCTACCAAGATTGAACTAGAATAAAATCCCAAAATCCAAGCAGAACAATAACAAGTAGTGAGACTGGAGGTATAATAAAAGTCTCTCAGTAAAGCCCAGGATGCCCAGGGTCTGATGGCTTCATTGTTGAATTTCAAACATTTAAATAAAAACTAATACCAACACTACTCAAACTACTGTGTAAAACAGTGAAAGAAAGAATACTTCCAAACTCACTCTACAGGGTCTGTATTACCCTGATACCAAAATTAGACAAAGACATATCAAAACAAACAACTATATAGATAGATACAATTATTATTTACTATAGTTACCCTGTTGTACTATCAAATAGTAGGTCTTATTCATTCTTTTTAACTATTTTTTGTACCCATTATCGATCTCACCTCCCCCTCACTCTCAACCCTCCAATAACCTCCCTAGATTCTGGTAGCCATCCTTCTACTCTCTATGTCCATGAGTTCAATTATTTTGATATTTAGATTTCACAAATAAGTGAGAACCTGTGATATCTGACTTTCTCTGCTTGGCTTATTTCACTTAGTGATTTCCACTTCCATCCATGTTGCTGTAAACAACTGGATCTCTTTCTTTTTCATGGTTGAATAGTACTCCATTGTGTATATGTTCCACATTTTCTTTATCCATTTTTATTGATGAACATTTAGGTTGCTTTTGAATCTTAGCTGTTGTAAACAGCGCTGCAACAAATGTAGAAGTGCAGATACATATAACAAGCAGGAAATGACCAAATGTTTAACATTACCAATCATCAGGGAAATTCAAGTCAAAGACACAATGAGATATCAACCTACCTCAGAATAGCTATTATAGAAAAGATGAAAGTAAAAAATGCTGGTGAGGATAAGGAGAACTGGGCATGCTTGTACACTGTTGGAAGGAATGTAAATTAATATAGCCATTGTGGAAAACAGTATGAAAGTTCCTTAAAATACTTAAAATAGAGCTACTACACTATCCAGTAATGTCACTGCTTGGAATGCATTCAAAGGAATTGAAATCAGTATATAGAGGAGATATCTGCATTCCTATGTTTATTGCAGTACTACAGTACTACTATCAATAGTGAAAGATAGAATCAACATATACTGATGGATGGATAAAATGTGGTATATATACAAAATGGAATACTACTCAGCCTTAAAAAAGAATGAAATCCTGTCATTCATGGTGAGGTGGATGAACTTGGAGACATAATATTAAGTGAAATAAGCCAGACACAGAAAGACAAATACTGCATGCTCTCACTTAAATGTGGAACCTAAAAACATTCATTTGATAGAAGTAGATAGTAAAATAGTAGCTTCCCCAGGCTAAGGAAGGAAGGAAGGATGGGGAGAGGTTGGTCAAAGGGTACAAAGTTACAGTTAGATAGGAAGAATAAATTCTGGAGTTCTACTACATAGTAGGGTGATTGTACCCAATAATAATCTGCTACATATTTCAAGACAACTAGAAAAAGAGGATGTTGAAAGTTATTATCACACAGAAATGGTAAAGTTAGAGGTGATGGATACCCTAACTACCTTGATTTAATCATCACGCAATGTATACATGTATTTAGACATCATACTGTATCCTGTACACATGTACAACTACGTGTCAATTATAAGCAAAATAAAGGGCACTAATATTTTAAATGCATTCCTGCTAGTACTGTTAAATAGTAGAGGAATTGTATAAAAATGTAATATCCTTTAAACATAATTAAATTTACCTAAACCTACAGATGATTTTAGAAATATCAAATTGAAAAAGCATTTTAAATTATGTACCTTTCTTTGAATTACAGATACCATTTGTATCTTTAAAACATTGTTCTAATGTATCATAATTTTTGCTTGTATAATTTTAGTTGATTTCTTATTTCTCATTGCTAATAATAGGTATTTTTTCACTTGTGTACCTTGCATTTACTCTCATTCTTCAAATCCATTTTTCATGATTTTGCTAAAATTATCTTTTTATGTTTTATTTTATTGGGACATAAAGTGATATGTGCTTGTTGACCTGGAAAAGCTGAATAGCAGAATGCTGCTAATAGTACATTTTACAATTTACAGATTATGAAATATCAGTACTAAATTAATTATGAGAGAAATTCATAAGGAGTAGATGGACATCTCTCAACCATAATAAAATGTGAGTGATAATTTTTGAACAGTGAGCACTCATATTTTCAGTTTGACCAGAAAGCTTACTCTATATTAGATAACATTTTAAAAAGTATCTAGGTAAAGATGCTTGAAGTTTTCAACAGCAAAACACAAAACAAAAATCCTGGACATATTTTATCATTTTTCAGTGTTTGATCCATATTCTCCCACTGACAGCCCTTTCTAGGAAATTAGTTCCTTTGGTGTGCAATTATTACCAATATTCAGCTTAAGCCTTGTGTATGTTATGACTAACAAAGGAAAACTAGGCAGTCTCCTGGTTGTGCCCGCCTTTCAGCTAGTTCTCTTGCCAATTATTCATGAGATCATCTGTTGCTCTTAACTTGAATTACTTTGAAGTAATAATTTTGACATCTCTGCCATTGTTTCATTTTACTGTATTTCAGTGATTTCAACACAGTCTGAGGCCATTCGGAAACAGAAAGGTAGCTAGGTTCATTTTATTATCCCAAAAGATTATGTTGTTGCAGTATGATTTATTTAAAAAAATACTTCCTCCTCCTGCTGCTCTGAAATTAAAATATTAAAAATAATTTCCTACACATGTCTATAACTCTCGGGACTCAAAATTCTATTCCATTATGCAGCCTACTCATCTGTGTTCCAGAATCAAAATCTTTTCATTATTATATTGTTGCAATATTTTATTTCTTTGTGGAATAAGTTTCTTTTGATAGAACTTTTCTTGGCCAACAATGATTGTAGTCAAAGGTTTATTCTTCTTGCTGAATCTAAAATAATTTTCAAGTTTTAAAAATATATGTTATTATATCAGAATTAGATTTACTTATCAATTAGATTCATGTGCACAGAATTGACATATTGTGTGAATTTCTCATTAGGAAATACAATATTAATTTTAATCAATCGGATCCTATTTGTATCTATAAAGAAGTGGTGTAGCTTCCTTTATACAGGTGATTCAAGGTACTTGTTAGTTTTATGATCATGTTTATTAGAGTTATTTTATTATAAATTGGGCCTTGCTTTTGATTGCATTTTCTGTAAGATAATTTAGATTTATAAGAAAACTATAGATTTTGTACATTTATTTTGTAACTACTCATTTTGCTTTTATGTCTGATAGTATAATTGAAAGCAGATAATGTTATCATCTTCAAGTCATAATTATATTGCCATTTCTTATAAATTGTAGGTCATTACTTTTCATAATTTATTGTATTATCTGGAGCCTAAATGTATAAATTATGGCAATGATAGTGAACATATTTAAATGGAATTTTTGTTTCACTCATAGGTTTTGATTTCAAAATTTTATTTCTAGACAAATTAAGTTTTTCTACTCTTAAGTTTTAAAAGTAATTATGTTTAAATGGAAAATTATATTAATGTGATTTTCATATTACTGCGTTATCCTTTGATACTCATTTTTCTATGGCTTCTCCTCATATAGTAGATGTTATGGCTTTCCACACTTTTTCAATATTTACCTTTAGCACTAATATTTGTGTTAAAATGTTCTTTTCTTCTCACTCAAACGTTAGCCTAGGAATACGTATACTTCTCCATAGTCTCTTGACTCTTAAGCAGTATTCTTAACTTCTGTGACTGCTATTTCTCTTCTCTCAGCAAGAGACCAAGCAAGACATTTTATATATTTATATAAATACTTCAAACCAAATTCAAAGATGGTATTTACTCTAAAATATTGATTTCTACACCTACTTTTCCAACTCATCTTTCCTTACACTAAAAAACTATTGCTTGTTTTAGACTTCAGTTTCTCTGCACATACTCTAGAAAGTGTTGGGAATGCCTGCAGGCTTCGTTAAGGTCTCAATCCTTTTTCTTCTAGAATATTCTTATTATAACATCTGTCATATTTCATATTCATTGCTATTTAACTGTTTTTATTTCCTACCATCAAGTCTTAAGCTCCTTGAGAGAAATAACTAGTTTGTATTCATCATAGTCTCCTGAAAGCTTGACATTAGAGAGATGCTGAATGAATTAGAGGAATAAATTGTTGCATTGATAGAATTACTTTTAAAAGTCATTTTCATATAAAATTATCCTGTTGTGGTAGCCATGGAGATGCAACACTTGGAGTGTCTTTCATGAGAGAAATTTCTGATTAGCTGAGAAGAATGCAGTTTGCTGACTGGCTCCATCCTTCCGGGTAAGCTCCAGTTTATAAGCTGCAAACAATTCCTTTATTGGCAGACTCCAGCCAACTATTGGCATGATGTGCAAACTATGGCACTATGGGCATCCTTTAATGGGCCACCTTTGATCCAGGGCTCTCATTGGGTTATCTGATACTCTTTCATATCTGTATCATGGTATGAAGTCCTGCCCAATTCTGCTCCATTTCCCTTTGCTTTCACGGGAGTCCGAGAGGAGAGAGGATTTATCCTGCTCAATTCTGCTTCCCTTCCCATTTATCTTTCATTGCTGTTATTCCCGAATAAATTGTTTATACTGCTACCTCCTACTCAGCATCTGGTTCTTGCTGGAGCAACTTACACAACTACTGATGTGAAAGAAAATTTAAAAATCTGAATCACACAAGAATACAAAGCATTTGTGAGCCTGAAATGAATTCAGATAGCTGCTAAATGCTCAGTTTTGAATTGATAACCACCATTCACTTGTCACTCCTTAGTGAGATTTGTGCTTAAAGCTTCATATGTTTAGAGTTTTAATCTTGTTTATTTTCTTTAATATCATTTTTTCTAGTAGATATAACAGTTATTTCCACTCTTCTATTTATTTAAGAGCAACATTTTTATTATTTTAGCATGGATGTATTTTTATGTTCTTCTAACTCTAATCTTAGAGCTCTTCTGGGAAATATGTGTAGTGTCCCTTTAAAGTTATATTTTAATTTCTCAGCAACATTAACAATTGCTCTATTATTACAGCTATAATTCTTGTGTCCCTGTTTTGCAGATGATTTCACTACATGGTCAAACTTAGCCCTTAACTGTAGTCTCTATAATTGGATCCATTCTTATTGCAAACTCAAAAAATGAAAATTCTGAAGCACAAGTCACTTAACTCTCTAAGATTAACAGTGATTTTGGAGACAAAATCCAAAGCAAATTATATAAACTACTGCAAAGGTGTTGTTTATCACACTATTAAGGTCTTTTGTAATTTGAAGTTGTAGCATCTGTTCCTTTCCTCTTTCTCTTCTCTCTCTCTTCTCTTTGCTTTTCTTCCTGTCTTGAAAAATTTAGTTTCATAACTTCTAAGTTAGAGTTTCACATAAGCATGGTGGAAGCTTTGGTGGCCTACAATAGAATATCAGAGCCTATGTCAATTGAAGATGTCCATGTGGGGGGGAGGTGGGATGTGATGCCGAATTGATACAGTATCAAAGCCTGACTCTAGAGATATGTCATTCATGTAGAAGAAAGCCCAAGGAAGAATGTTAACTTGAGTAGTAAGAAGTAGTGTCTATGTATGGCACTATTCCTTAGAAAGTGTTCAAACACAAGTGTGTTGAACAGGATGTCTGCTTGTGTATATGAGGATTGGAGGAAGTGATAGCAAAGAACAATCAGTTTCATACAAAGGGATTGAATTTGTGTGTGTGTGTGTGTGTGATAATGGGAAGCACTTCTATCAGAGAGAGGAATTATAAATATGAAAAAGGAGAAAATAAAAATGAACTGTGCATGATTGGATTTGGAATTTGAGTTTTGGTATGAATTGATGGTATTGTATAAGCAGATGAATGACAGATACATGGTAGATAGATACATGACAGATAGGTACAGAAAAATACAGATGTAAATGCATAAATCTGTACATAGACACATGCAAACATATACATACATACATGGATACCCTAGCTGTGTCCACTAAGAGACCATTGGAGCTGTGGTACCTCAATAGTAACAAACAATTATTATGCCAAGATCTTACTTTCTAATTACCACTCTCCACCAAAAGAAACTAAGGCTCATGAGAGAAATGGCTATTTCCAGGGCTACGGATGTTAAGCAACAAGATGAGACTGAAATTTAGGGCTGTGCCAGGAAACTTAGAAAGGTTTAAAAAGTAATGGAAACATATAAAAAGGGATACAGAAGCCAGTTGAAAGCTGGTCCCACTGGCCAACTTATGCATTAAAATAAGTTATGATAATAGAAGTTTATATTATTTGAATAATATGAAAATTATAAGTCCATACTTATATAGAAAATAATTTGAAAGTTTTATGAAAATATAAAATATGTTTTATGAAAACATTTATATAGTCTGAAACACATTGTATACTTGTATCAAAATATCAAATATACAACCAGTATGTGTGCAACTTTGTAAAATGATTTAAAATAAAATAAAATATATTTTCTACAAAAATAGAGAATAAAAGTACCTTTACAATGGGAGTCCTGTGAGATATCACCTTAATCAAGAGAGCTATGTAATGGAGACATCAAGATTGTACATCATATGATAGGAAATGTAAGAGGAAAAAATGTTATAAAAAATGACATTCATTTCAAAACCATATAAACTTTATTTTTTTCTTAAAAGTTTATGGTATCATTTTTTAAATTAATATAATTTTATTTTTTCTTAAAAGTTTATGGTATCATTTTTTAAATTAATATAATTTTATCCTTAACTATATGGCAAAACTTTTATGAGCCCCCAAAACAGAAATTTATGTAATAATTTTTAAAACATTCATGTAAACATCAGTCATTTTTAATAATTCATCGGAAGAGAGTTATATGAGAAGTGATTCTCCTAGGTGACCGAATGACTGAATAGTTACATAAAGCTAGCATGATAATTGTAGATCTCAGAGCTACAGAGGAAAAACTAGTCTGCTCCCACAAAGGTCCTATTCTGAGACTTTCTTTTACATTTAAGGATTAACTAGTGGAGAAAGATAATAAGATTGAAAGGGAACAGGGAAAATCACACATGGAGAGTGGAGAAAATTTGGCCCATATGCATAATTTTAAATCTGACTTAAAGTATTATTTTAGCATGGATGTATTTTTATGTTGTTCTAACTCTAATCTTAGAGCTCTTCTGTGAAATATGTTTATATAATTTTATATTCTAAGAAAATAATCAAATTATAATTATCAACAGACTTAGAGAAAATATTGCCTACATTTGTTACAGAATAGATTACTATCCATAATAAGAGAACTAAAATTCAAAAAGTCAAGAAAAAAACGTACAGAAATGGAAAAACAATCACTTACGAAACCAGTGATTATGCTCAGGCTTACTGTATTTATCTGTAGGTGTTTTTAGTTTAAACCAAAAGAAATGTAGTATGGAGTTTATTTAGAGAGCAGTTATATTTATTAAAATAATATTTTGTAGCTCCAAGAAATTGTGGGTGAACTTGAAAATGTTCAGATCTAAGACAAAAATGATGCTACAATACTGTTCCCATTCGGATACTCCCACTGCATCTGCTGAGTATAAACATCATGTTTGCAACATTAACCTCAGTGAAACCTGACAGTGGAGATGCCGCTGGTATGTCAGAAGTGATTTTGGTGAGGTTCCTGTTTACTTGTGTCTCTAATTTCTGATACAACATCTTCTTACAGAGTACATATCTAACTTGTAGTGCTTGCACGTTTCATTAATTCAAGGGAAGTTAGGCCTAAGATATTGACCAATTCATGTAGACTGCACACAGTACAGAAGAGGGGCTCCCAAACGGTAATAAGAAGCTGTTTTAAGGATGCTACAGAGCCATTAAGACAGATGGGCATAAGAAGGAATTTCATTATTTTTAATTTTTTAATTCTTTAAGTTTACATACACAAAAGTACACATGCACATAATGGGAATGCAATATAAGTTGTGTGTGTGTGTGTGTGTGTGTGTGTGTGTGTGTGTGTGTGTATAAACATAAAGAGGTTAAATGAACATTGAAAGTACTTCATCACCATGATAATACAAATAAAACAATACCGGCCATAGGTTTCCTCTAAATAACACTTTGCAAATAACATTTCCACGTGCTAACTCAGACTGAGTGAAAAGAAACAAAAGGAATTATGCAATTCAGTTACTTTTTACTTGTAAAACAATAAAGGCAAAATTTAAATCTGTACAATAATTTAAAAGCAAGATTTGTCAATATAGCCAAATTATTGACTAACCAATAAAATTCTAGGAAATTATTTTCAATAATTAAACAACTATGCAAATATTTTGATAAAACATGTCCATCTGTACCAGAATTGATTTTATAGAAAATATTAAAATAGGACAGATAAAATTTTATTTTATTTTTAAATTATTATTATTATTATTTTGAGACAGAGTTTCACTCTGTCACCCAGGCTGGAGTGCATTGGCCTGATCCCTGCTCACCTCAGCCTCTGCCTCCTGGATTCAAGCAATTCTCGTGCCTCAGCCTCGAGTAGTTGGGATTATAGGTGTGTGCCATCACACCCAGCTAATTTTTTAATTTTTAGTAGAGACGGGGTTTCACCATGTTGGCCAGGCTGGTCTTGAAATCCTGGCCTCAAGTGATTCATCTACCTTGGCCTCCGAAAGTGCTGGGATTACAGGCGTGAGCCACCACGCCCAGCAACAAATAAAGTTTTAAGTATATTGCTGTAATGGAATAAAATACAACTATTAGTATAATGTATATATTCATAAAAGACCTCCCAAATGTTCACAACTTCATTCATAGTAGCTGCAAAACTGGAAATAACACAAAGGATTACAAATTGTGATATATATATGTAGTAAAATATTACTCAACAATAAGGATTTCAAGACCAGCTTGGCCAACATGGTGAAACCCTATCTCTGCTAAAAATACAAAAATTAGCTGGGCGTGGTGGCGGGCACCTGTAATCCCAGCTAATAGGGAGGCTGAGATAGGAGAATAGCTTGAACCTGGGAGGTGGAGGTTGTGGTAAGCCTAGATCATGCCACTGCACTCCAGCCTGGGCAACAGAGGGAGCCTCCATCTTAAAAATAAAATAAAATAAAGAAAAAAGAAAAAAACTGGACGTTAAAGAATAAATCCTAATTTTATTTGAATAGAGTTCTAGAACAGACAAAAGTAATCTGGAATGACAGAAATCAGATCAGTTGTTGCCTGAGTCAGGGGAAGCAGACAGGTGCAATTGGAGATAATGATTGCTAAGAGCAGGAGGTAACTTTCTGGGCAGATGGCAAGTTCTTTATCTTGACTGGGTGTTATGTACATAGATACTATATACAAATATATTTATGTTTTTGAAAAGAATAATAAATATGAAGCAGAAAACCCTTTGAGATGATGGCTATATTTATGGCATTGGTTATGGTTATGATTTCACAGTACAGACTTAGCTCCAAATGCATCAAGTTTTAAACATTAAAATGTGCAGCTTTTTGTATGTCAATCATACTTCAATAAAATGGTTTAAAAATGCACAGGTGTCTAAAAAAGTCATTGTGAATCAAATATCTTTACAACTCAAAAAATAATGCTTTTTTAGAGGTGAGATTATGATGTAAGAATATTTGTGATACATTAAATTTAAAAGAGGGTTTTATAAAACTGTGTAATGCATGTAAGAAGCATGTGTGTATATGTATGTATGGTAGGTATGTATATGTGTCTAAAGAAAATTGCCAGGTACACATAGACTACTGTTTTGTATGTTTATACTAAATTTTAATTGTATGTATTCACTTATTTTCCACATTATTAAAATTAAAAATACAAGCCCAATAAATTATTTAGAAATGGATTGATGGAAAAGTAGCTAAGTCAGAAGTAATGGAAGTAAGTTCTGTGTACCTGAATGTACACACATCTGCACTGCAACCACAAATATAATTTACCAACTTCTAATTTTTCTATTTGTCTCTTACCATACTCTAATCTGATATTTTATTATTTACTATATCACATTATAGTTTGTTGATCTATTATTATCATATTTTCTATTTTTTCCATGAGTTAAGTTAGCCCTGCATAATAAGGGAAAAGTAACAGTTCTATTCATTTTGTATCCTGGTGACTAATAGAAAGTAAAATGAAATTGCTGATTATTACATGGATCAATGAATTCCCTGGTGCAGAAAATATATTGGCCAATGATGGCTATATCCAGAACTACAGAACTCCTGTAGACTTGGGCCACGGTGGACCCAAAATGATTTTTTTTTTTTAAAAAGAAAAATGAAAATGAAATGAAATTAAATTAAATTAAAAAAGAAAATGTTTGCAGATATTATTTTGAATACTTTCTTCCCCATCTTATTTAGAATTTGGATTTAATATCAGGTGAAAGATTTTAGTGAATTTTATTCCTCAATTCATAGCACTTTTTAAAAATCATGAGTCCAGCACTGGACATTTTATATTTGTGTTTAAATTTTCTCATGTCCTTTCATCATCACTTCTATTTCCTGCCCTCCTATAAGAACTATAGTACACACTTTCATACAGATACTTAAATATATATATATA
>NW_016807975.1:2107971-2133624 GCF_001698545.2 Rhinopithecus bieti | reverse complement strand
ATTTGCTGAACCACAGAGCAAAACCCACTTAATTTCAATAAATAATGCCAGACCGCTTTCTATGATAGCTTTAACAATTAATACCCCTGAGAGTAGAGTGTGAAGTTTCCCTCCCCTTACATCCTTTCCAGCCCTTGGTATTATACTCCAACGCACTACTTTGTTATTCTGATGTGTAATATGGTATCCTTCTTGTACCATAGGTGCAAAATAAATCTTTATTATTTTAAGCTATTGAGAATTCTGGATCGTTCATTACTAAAGTCTAACTTGACCTGATTGATTCAATGCCTATTCAAGTTTCACTCTACTGAAAGTTTAGAGCCATATCATTTGGGTGTCCCTGAAGTTAAGCTTGGGGTTTTACTTTGACAGTTTAGATATTAAAAACACATTTGTTTGTTACCACCTTACCAGCTATTTATGCTGGAAAGTTAAAAGGAGACTGGAGTGCAACACCAGACAATTGTAAGCATATAAAATGTTCATTATTCTATGTAATCCTTGCAATTATTTATGATGGATCATGATTGTGAAGTTGTTCAACTGTGAGAGCTGTTACTGTATGATACGTCTCTAATTCTCTATATAGTCATATAAAAATACAGCCACAGTGAACATTTTGTATAAAATGTTCAATCCTTAAGTATGTAATAGCTGATTTAGGTAGAAGGGAAGCTTGATTAAAGCAGCAGCTATCAAAGTACTAGTCAAAGTCGTAAAATTAACCACTTTCCTCAGGCAGTTGCAGAAATACTTGCAATCTAGTGTACTCTGCCATTTGGAATTAAATAAGAGCAGGGATATGGTGTCACAGTTTCAATAAATCATTACATTTAATTAAGTATAGCAATACAAGAACTACACTCTTAATTAGGATTTATGCTTATAAGTATTTTAGAAACAATACAAAGTAATCAATTTGCTGGCCAGAAAGAATAGAAAGTGAAAATACACTTACTAAACCTGATTTTTCACTCTATATTTTATTTTTTATCACAAACATTTACATGAAAATAAAACTCCATAGTGTTTTATTCTCCAACAACACTGAAATTGTCAATGACATTTTTTTCTTTTTTGGCTTTTCCAGTTGGACAATAGAAATCTTGAATGCTTATGGTATGGGTGACTGTAAAAGAATAAACTGGATGTCTAAGGGTGAGGTCCAGGACTCTCTTTTGATTATGAGACACAGAAACACATTCTGAATCAGTTTAGGCAACACAAAGAAACACAGCAAAGGATAAAGGAACTTCAATGATTGCTAAAAACAAAATCAAATGCAATTAGGATTCTATACATTTGTCTCACATTTGTCCTAAATTCTCTGTGCTAATTTAATTCCCTCACTAAAGATTTCTTCATGAGACTGTAAGCATAGACGCGATATATTTCTAGTTTTGATGCAGAAGTTCAAAAACTTGGTTTTTCTGACTTCTAGTTTTAACATTCTACGACTACCCTAGGTAGCCTGGTGTGTGAATTACGTAATCATCACCTCGACAAAGGGCTGGGCAGCATACTTTACTTACAACCCTTGTTAAAATATTTGACTCTCCTTAAGGAAAAAAACACCTGCAAATACATGTGCAGAGGTAAGGGGGTGCAGGAGACAGAGGGAATAGATTGCATATATGAAATTTTTCTGACTTTAAAAGTTGAATATTATTAGTAGATTAAACTTTGCTGTAGGTAAGCATAACAAGTAACCAAGTAAGTTAGCAACAATAACAAGCAAAAACAATGAAATAATGACTGACCCCTTGAATCCCCCTCTGAAGCATAAAATAAAAAATAAAAATGAAAAGTTCAGCTACAAAATGTTTATCTAAATTACCCAGAGTTGTTAAAAAGACCCTAAGATGTCTACCAACTCCACAATTATCACAGGGAATTTGGTGAAAGAAAACACATACTACTACTAAGGGAGGAGACCACCCCTCATATTGTCTTATGCCCAATTTCTGCCTCCAAAGGAAGAAGAAGTAAAAACGAAAAGGCAGAAATGAAATCCGCAAGCAGAAAGCCAGGTGCCACACCATGGGCCTGGTAGTTAAAGATGGACCCCTGATCTAATCAGTTATTTGCATAAAAAAGACACTGTGAAGATCCCTGTCCTATTCGGTTCCTTTCTAATTACTGGTGTATGCAGCCCCCAGTCACATACCCCCTGCTTGCTCAATTGATCACGACTCTCTCACACAGACCCCCTTAGAGTTGTGAGGCCTTAAAAGGGACAGGAATTGCTCACTCGGGAGCTCGGTTATTGGAGACAAGAGTCTTGCCGAAGCTCCTAGTCAAATAAAGCCCTTCCTTCTTTAACTCGGTGTCTGAGGGGTTTTGTCTATGGCTTGTCCTGCTACACTACTAGGTGGAGAAAAATTTTGCACATTTTTTATTATAAAGAACAGCTAAGGACAGGTGTGATAGCTCACTCCTGTAATCCCAGCACTTTGGGAGGATGAGGTGGGCAAATTGCTTGAGCTCAGGAGTTTGAGACTAGCCTGGGCAACATGGCAAAACCCCATCTCTACCAAAAAAAAAAAAAAAAAAAAGGTTGTGCACCAAGAACCAGGTGAGCTGATGTCCGGGGCAAGAGAAGTTGGATGTCCCAGCTTGAAGAGTGAGAGCAAATTTGCCCTTTCTCTGCCATTTTTTTTTTTTTTTTAATTTACAAAAATTGTATATATTGTCATGTATAAAATGTTTTGAAATATGTATACATTGTGAAATAGCTAAGTTGAGCTAATAAACATATTCACTACTGCACATACTCATTTTCATAGGGTCAGAACACTTGAAAAATACTATTTAGCAGTTTTCAACCATATAATACATTGTTATTAACTATAGTTGCACATAGCTGTGCAATAGGTCTCTTTGAACTTACTTATTCTATCCACCTGAAATTTTGTATCCTTTGACCAACCATATCTCAACTGCCCCATCCCAGCCCTTAGTAACCATCATTCTACTGCCTACTTCTATGAGTTCCACATCAGAAAAGGGGTTGATATCCAAAATATATGAGCAACTCAAACAACTGAATATTAAGAAAATATATAACCCAATTGAAAAATGGGTGAAAGATCTGAATAGGCATTTTTCAGAAGAAGATAAATAAATAGTCAAAAGGTACATAAAGGAAACACTTAAAAAACTAATCATCAGAGATATGCAAATTAAAACCTCTCTGAGTTATCACTTCTGCATTTTTATCTATTTGGGCTTTCTCACACTGTGGAGGGCCATCTGCTTTAATCATTTCACCAATCCAAATGCTAATCTCTTCTGGAAACATTCTCACAAAGACACCCAGAAATAATGTTTTACCAGCTGCCTGGGAATCCCTTAGCCCAGTAAAGCTGACATAAAATTAATCACACCCTACAATGGCAGAGTTGAGGAGTTGCAACTGAGATTGCATGGCCCACAAAACTGAAAATATTTGCCATCTGGTCTTTTACAGAAAAGGTTTGGCAATTACTACCTAATTTGATTGTTTTATGTCTTTTCTTTGCTCCCCAAATCTCCTATACTTCCTCTGATATTTTCCCTACTTTCATTGAGAAAATCAGTCTAACACACAGAAATATTCTCATCTTCCCATCACAAACTTATTTCCATTTCCCCTATTTTACTCATCTTCAATCAATTTAAAAGGAGGCAGCACACTTTTTTCTACAAAAGGTTTATCATACTTGTAGTGCTCCAAGTCCCATCCCTTATTTCCTTCTTCAATATATTGCTCCTTCAGTAATTACTTCTCTCTCTTTGCATTACTCCTTGGTTTTCTATTCATGATTAATAAAGGTAATAACAGTAAAAGGTGAAAGGGATTTTTGTTTGTTTGTTTGTTTCCTGGGCATAAACTCATCCTAGAAAATATTACCAGTTTCTCTTACTGTCCTTTTCCTTCTATGCTTCCAAGTTCCCAGAAATTTAATGATGCCATAAACTCACAAGGGACTGATTAATACATTTCACAGGAGTAATCCAAGATCTAGTAATCGTACTCCTTTACTCTCCCAAAGAATAATCCCATTTCTCCATGACGTTAATCTCAACAAGACTGAAAAGGAAAGAAAGCTGATTGAATTAATTTATGTGAGTATGGAAGGCCAATAATCTCTCTGTTATCTCCATTCATCTTATTTGAGAAACAAAGAGTTGCTATTCAAAAGGATTTCTCGCTGGTGGAATTTTCAGAATAGGAAAGGTAAAGAAACCATTATAAGTGATAGAAAGTCAATTTGTTGTTGTTGTTTGGTTTTTGTTTTTGTTTTGCTGCAGGAAGGGCACCCTATAGTTCTTTGTTTAACAAGGGCTTCTAACTGTGATTATTATCTATTTCACAATAAAATGATTTAAACAATATATTACAGAAACAGCAGCAGGAGCAGCAATGACAAACATTGACTGAGGTATAGAATTCTGTTCATTAGGCACTGTGCTAAGTATTTTAAATGTATTATCTCATTTGATCATCAACCCTTTAGGACAGGTATACTCGTTTTACCCATGAGGAAACTAATCTTAGAGAGACAACTTGCCCAAGATCACTCAGATAGTAGGTAATAGTGTAAATCAAAGCACCCTGACTCCTGAGTTTTCTGTATTTGTCATTGGACTATCTCTTGCAAAGAAACCCAAACTGCAGAAACTTCAGGGTCACCAAGAAAATGATTTTAGGGCATCACCAGTACCCATATCTAGCTGGGACATCCAACAGACTGAGAAAGAAAGATGCTAGGGTAATAGCAATAATAGCTAATACTAATTGAGCCCTTTATATAAATTTATCCTCTTAATATTCACAATAATCCCTATGAGATAGATACTTATATTTTTACGTATGAGGAAGCTAAGTTACAGAGAGATTAAGTAACTTGCTCAAAATGACACAGGTAGTCAAAGACAAATTAAGAATTGCAATTAGTGTCCTAGGCCCCCAGCCCAGTCTTAATCTCTCAGTCTCTGCAGTACTTAGTTGTATCATATTCTCTTTGGTCACATTTTTTCCATACTCTTAGAATCCTTAGATAATCAACACTGAAACTGAAAACTACTGATTACACAGAAACACACACACACACACACACACACACACACACACACACTCATGCAAGCCCACTATGATGAACTATTTGGCAACTTAGAGCAGACTATTTTCTCTATATCCACAAGAAATAGGTCACCCGAGGCAGAAAATACAAACAATGTCATAGGAAAGGGGTATGTGAGAAAACGTGCTGATCTAAGTTACGAGGGCTTTTTTTTTTTTCACAGATAATTATAAAATGCAATTCTGGAGGACTTTGAAGAGCAGAAGGCATGAATAATTATCTTATTTACTCTGCATAACAACCACAACAAATGTAGTGTTATTGTCATTTTGGGAGATTAAGGGGTTTATTCATTTAACAATTGGTGGTGCCCAAAATTTAAACAGTTCTAACTCCCAATCCTGGTATCTTAATATCTGAAGTGCTCCAAAAATATGACCAAAGGAATAAAAAGACCATTTTAGGAGTCAATGTATTTACGAACAAACAAGAAAATAAGAAAACAATGAAGGGAAAAGGAAGGACTTTTAAAAGATTCTATTATACCACTCTTAAAATTAGAAAGGATTTAATCGGATGAATTAACAAAGGGAACTTCATAGTAATAAGCTGGTAAGAATGTTTCATAAATTCATGGTAAGGCAGTAAAACTGAGGAAAAACACAGAAAACACAGGGGAAATTGCATGAATTGTTTTACAGCTGCATTAAGAAATTCTACCCTGCACAAGTTAGAATAGAACATTTTTAAATGAGGTACAAAGAAATATCAACAAACTAGTTTTGTTTATTTTTAAGGAGGTGTGGGATCCATGTGTAGCATTGTAGCATGAGTTAAAAACAAGTACTTATATAAAATTGAAATTTAGGTGGAATCTTAATGGATATGAGGTAATTCTATGTGAGATGGAAGATGGAGTATAAAATTAACGTTCATGAAATTGTAAAAATTTGAGTGGATCAATTGGGACTTAACCAATGCCCTAAAATTGCCCAGACATAGTAATGAGGTAGCATAGAGTCCTGGCTGAGAGCATGAGCTTTAAAATAAGAGCACCCAAATGGAAATCCTCAACCAATGCACCAAATCCTTGTACCAAATGTCTGTTATGTCTGTTTCTCACTTATGAAACAGGAATTTTTTTTTTTTTTTTTTGAGATGGAGTCTCGCTGTGTTGCCTAGGCTAGAATGCATTGGCACCATCTCGGCTCACTGCAAGCTCCGCCTCCCGGGTTCACGCCATTCTCCTGCCTCAGCCTCCAGAGTAGCTGGGACTACAGGGGTCTGCCAGCACGCCAGGCTAGAAATTGGCTTTTTATTGGCTGGGCGCGGTGGCTCAAGCCTGTAATCCCAGCACTTTGGGAGGCCGAGTCCCAGTTACTCGGGANTTTTTTAAAAGGAATTTTTTTTTTTTTTTTTTTGAGATGGAGTCTCGCTGTGTTGCCTAGGCTAGAATGCATTGGCACCATCTCGGCTCACTGCAAGCTCCGCCTCCCGGGTTCACGCCATTCTCCTGCCTCAGCCTCCAGAGTAGCTGGGACTACAGGGGTCTGCCAGCACGCCAGGCTAGAAATTGGCTTTTTATTGGCTGGGCGCGGTGGCTCAAGCCTGTAATCCCAGCACTTTGGGAGGCCGAGTCCCAGTTACTCGGGAGGCTGAGGCAGGAGAATGGCGTAAACCCGGGAGGCGGAGCTTGCAGTGAGCTGAGATCCGGCCACTGCGCTCCAGCCCGGGCTACAGAGCGAGACTCCATCTCAAAAAAAAAAAAAAAAAAAAAAAGAAAAGAAATTGGCTTTTTATTAACAACATTCACATCATAAAGTTGGTGTGTACATTGGGTAAGAAAACATATGTAAAGTACATGAGTTAGTATTGGTATATCATAAACAACAAATGAAATTTTATGATAGATACAATTATATCTATATAAATCTATATCTATCCATATGTATATCTATCACACATCATTAGGTCAAGATTGGGCTTAGCTGAGCACTCCGTCACTTCTCCTAAATATTTTTTTTCTGAATATTCTTCCAGGAAATGGAGTGAATGAGAATAGAGAGAATCTTAATTTACAGAGAAGATACTCATTATGGTTTGTGTTAATGATCCTTTTGAGCCTGAAAAGTAAAGGAGGACAGTCATTCAGGCTACTGTTCCCCTGTTACCAATGTTTATTTCCGGAAACTCTATTTTCTGGAATCTTTTAGATGTTCTGTCTCACTCACACTCACAAAATTCTCCTGATACTATCTATTTAACTAGTCCATAAATCAGTTACTTCTCTATGCATGTATCTCAAGTCTGAGATTTATCTAGCAGTCTTTCAACATATGTGTACTGGAAATTTACTCCTTCACAAGGTCAATAGTGGACACTGAGGGACAAAATAGAAAATGGGCCCTCTTTGAGATTCTAATCCGGTGAGAGTGACAGAAAAAGCACAGGAGAGGTAGCAGTATGATCACGAAACACATAAAGCAAAATAACAAGGTAGAGTAGACACAGTTTGCTCGTATAGACTGATCAGAAAAAATAAAACCCTTTCTGCTAAATTTATGTATGAAATTATGTAAATCTGGAGCTGGAATTACTTTTTAATAATATGCACAGAGACATTAAAATAAACTGTCTACAGAGAGTGAAAAAATAATAAAACAGAAATACAAGAGATAAGAGACAAGGTATCACTGGGAAGAAGGTGATAATAAACACATTCTTCACATTAGAATTCCTGGTTTCTGTCCCTCTTGAGGTCTGTGTTTCCTAACCATGCACCATTCTATTGCTTTACCCTGTGTGATCAAGCTCCCTGTTGATTATCTGCAACCAAATATTACATGAATACGCAATACATCACATAGTGATACAGAGTTCTCAGTCTGACTTGCATTTCATGGAAAGATCTTTCAGAGTAGGATGAATGGAGACATTGGGAGAGGAGTATGAGTGCAAGACATTATCTGTTACACAGATCTTCCTATTTTAAAACCTCCTCAGTAAACTCGGACCACACTTGAGTTCTTACACTCTCTTGTCTCTTAGGATATTCTCTCTGCCACTGCCACCACCTCTCCCCCCAAATTGTGAGGTTTTGTCCTTCTTGAAACAAAAGTTTCCTTGTGCTTGGTACATTGTAAGACTTCTAATATTGTTGTTATTCTTATCAGCATCATCTCCATCTTTTTCTTCTTCATTATCATCATCACCACCCTCCTATTTCTCATTACACAACTAGTAAGAGGATAACCTTGTATTTCTAAAACTAGGCAATCTGGCTCTATAGCAGAATGTAAATAGATGTAAAGTAAATACCAAAGACTCAGTGCTAAATACACAAGAGGCTGCAGTAAGTAACTTAAGCTTGATGTAATTCTAATTTAACTAAAAACAATCATTCTCTTTGGACCACCTAGGTTGTATTTGGCTCAAATCACTTAATAATGGCTTCATAATGTGCTTTTCATGAGGCTGAGATAGGTAATAATAACCTTATCTGAGTAAGTCAATATTGTACCTTTAGAAAGATAAGTGATTTAACAGATTCAGGTACTAGCTCTAAAACATGTAATTTTTAATCTCATAGTCTATTAAAGATCTTTAAGCCTCATCAGTAATAGTGGAATGATAATATCTACTTTGGGGTTGCTGTGAATCTTAAATAAGATGAGGTATGTGAGTTCAGTTGTCTAGTGTGTAGGAGTTGTCCAGTAGAAATAAGATACTTTCCCTTAAGCCTTAGTCAGATTCCAGTTCTAATAACTAGGTTCCTGGTAAAACTTGATAATAAATTTAATGAAATAAGATTTGTATAAATGATAAGTAAAATTGTAAAGTCCTATGAACTATAAAGCAGTCTTTTTATACTCATTATATAAAGCCTTGTTAAGTTCAGTAGAATCGCAGTGTTAATGGGCACAGTATGCTTCTGGTGCTTTACTTTCAGAGATTATTCACTGTGGAATCAGTCAATTGGAATGTCTTTAATTCACTCATATGTTACCTGGAAACATTTTATTTTCTTTGAACATTATTGCTGATTCCTGACACTATTGTCTAAAGCAACAACATTTCTTTTCACATTTTTTCAGCAATTTCTCTCTCTCTCTCTCTTCTATTCTAGTTATTTTCTTGCCTTTGTCTATATTTGAGACTATGACAAGAATATCCTCAAAATATTGCTAAGCATGTTTATACTTTCTCAGTTTGTTCAAATATCTTTTGACAGGTATACTGAAGAATAAACTACTTAAGAACAGAACAGGCCAGGCATTGTGGCTCACGTCTCGAATCCCAGCACTTTGAGAGGCCGAGGTGGGTGAACTGCTTGAGCCCAGGAGTTTGAGACCAGCCTGGGTAACGTGAGGAAACCCCATCTCTAGTTAAAATACAAAAATTAGCTGAGCACAGTGGTGCACATCTGTAGTCCCAACTACTCCAGAGGCTGAGGTGGAAAGTGGAGGTTGCAGTGAGCCAAGATTGTCCCACTGCACTACAACCTGGGCAACAGAATAAGACCCAGTCTCAAAACAAACAAACAAACAAACAAACAAACAAACAAACACCAGAATATTAAATGTACAATACAATTTAGGCATATATTAATTATACTTTCCCTGTTTACTGTTAATTTTAAAAATGCCTAATACTTCCACAATGGAGACAGTCTGGTATAATGAACACACCTGTATTCATATGCCAGCACCAACATCTCTTATTGTGCAAGTTTGGGACAGTTACCTAACCACTTTTAAGCTTCTTTTCCTCAGCATCAAAATAATATTAAGAATTTATCCATCATAGAGTTATGGTAAGAATCGAAATGAAATTGTATGTGCCTATTGCATTATCAGGAAATAGGAAAAATTTAATTCATAGTTGCTATTTTCTTTCAATATTATGTATTACTTAGCAAGTATTTAGAAAACACTGATAGAGAAAATAGTATCAAACTATTTCATAGGTAAAATAATTAGAATCTACATTTCCTGCCTCCAAATCCTTGTACTTTAAATAGGCAGTCACATGTCTTTTAACTGAGTTCCCTGACCCAGCAGGACATTCTGTAGTTGCTCCCAACACAGAGGTATCTAGACAACTCATTTAGAACAAGTTTCTTCCCAATCTTTGAGAGCAAATGCTCATGACTATTCCTTTCATTTGGCTTTTCAATACTTCTGGAGGAATTTCAATTAACTCAGAGGTTCGTATAAGGATGAAAAGTTAAAGATAACTAAACAAGTTCTTTCATATAGTTTTACTATGTATGCAAACCAAGGCACTGGAGAGGCTTGCAAAATATTTTGAAAAAGAAAAGGATAAAAAATATCATTTGAAGCTAATGATCAATAAGAAATAATAATCTTAGTGGAATAAATGCAGGCAACAAACATTTAATAAGGACCATCTGAATATTCTTGCTCTGCAGTGAATTCAATTGGAATCCAAGTTTAATTTTTTGAAGATATCATAAAGTCATTAAAATATCTAGTCAAACCATTAGGAATGTTGTAATTTCAGACTCTATTTACATCAAATATTCTTTTAAAAAATTGCTTCAGTGTTCCTAATTACATTTAAAAACAGGATTCATAAGTATACACGGTTAATACAACTCTGGCAATGCCATTTTTTTGGTATTTCTGAAAACGGAAACCACAAGATGGTTTTCATCTTCATGAAACTACATAGTAGATTTGCTGACCAAACAAGTTCTAGTAATTTGTGCTTGGAAGGTTTTTTTTTGTGCTTGGAAGGTTTTTTTTTTTTTTTTTTTTTTTTTTTTTTTTTTTTTTTTTTTAATATATTTCTATGCTGGATGACTATGTAGGTGAGAAGATGCTTCTCTATATGAAAAGTGACACAAATCCTACTCTCAGTTATACATGAAAGCTATGAAAACACTGAATAAATACCCTGTATGTAAGCACATCCTGTATTTCATGTTTCAGTTAAAAGAAGTCAAATGTTGATAATCTCCGGTGAAACTTGAGATTATTCATATAGCACACACAACTGTACTTACATTAGATAGCCATCTGTTTGTAGATATCCAATAGCTCATATTTCAAAACAACACATTTTTTGTTATGTAAGTTAAAATTTGACACATGGTGGGGAGGGTAAGAGGCAATACTAAAATCATGCTGCTGGAAAGAAACCTGATTAATTATGAATAGAAGGAGATTTTTAGCACAGATTTTTTTCCTATTTCCCTCAACTATAATTGATATGTCAATATTATTGTGAAAAGTGTTTCTTAATATCATAAAACCTCTATCATCAGTAGAAGCATGCCAAAGATTTTCTCTCAAAGTATGTTAAAAATAAGATGTCACTGTGATTGTCATAGGCAAAGTTGTAGGGAGTCCAAGGTAATGTATGTATGTGTGTAGTTCAATATAAATTGCTTATGCATTGATCAATACAAAAGAAATGTATTTATTATCATAAATATATATACTTAGTGATATGTTTATATATTAATTTATATACAATTATATATAATTTTAATAATGTGAAAGGTAACAAAAATACATAAATAATATACCTTATTGGAAAGAATACATTATGCAATGTATCTTCCCACTGTTAGGGAGGTTGTTGATATGTGGGGTTCTGTAATATATACTCTAATCAAATCAAATAAAATTTAAATTATAAAAATTGATCAGAAAGGTCTATAATTAAATAATGGATAATAAATATTAAATATTATTAAAATAGAATTGTCTAATCTAATTTGAAATACAACATATGTAATTTGAAAATAACACATCAATCACCTATAATAATGCCAACTAAACTTACAGTTAAAAAACAGACACTTGGGAAAAACTAAAATGAAGAGTCAGATGTCAATTAAATAATCACAATTATAGAATTTTGCTAAGGATTACTAACCAAAAAGGTGTCATGTCCATAAAGCTTAAATTATTAACTTCATTGAACATGTAAGAAAAATTTCTTGTTTAGTGTGGATCATAGAGAACAATGTAAATTTTTCCAAAAATGAAACCTGCATTTATCAAGCTTATTATTTTAAAGTTAGAGTTGAAATCAAAAGCTACATTCTACTTTTATTAGTGAATTCAGATATTTTTAAAGGCCAACATGAAATTGGAGAAATATGCTCATTTCTATGTGTCAAACTAGGTGTATTCTAGCAATACGGACATGAGCTTTGGAAAATTGTACTAAAATTATTTTTTCTTACATATTTTGAAACAGATGGGGAGAGGAGCAGGGACATAAATTTTAGAAAGATCACTTTGACTTACTTTTAGCCTAAAAATTGAAGACCTTTTCCAAATCCAATTCCAGTTCACTTGGAATTGAACTACTCCAGTGAGGAAAGAGTAAAACAAATTAAAAACTAAATATTTTTTGCTTATTAGTATAAGTGTGAGTTGGGATTTATCATCTAGTGACTTGGTGGCAACTCACAAAGGTAATTTGAAACTATGAAAAAGTATGACTGCAGGAAATAGGGTTTAAACAAATGGCAGTAAACAGCCTAAGGAGACACGATTATTTCAAAACTTATTATTGTCAGTGGAGTATTTAAATCTCCCACTATTATTGTGTAGGAGTCTAAGTCTCTTTGAAGGTCTCCAGGAACTTGCTTTATGAATCGAGGTGCTCCTATTTTGGGTGCAAATATATTTAGGATAGTTAGACCTTCTTGTTGAATTGCACCCTTTACCATTATGTAATGCCCTTCTTTGTCATTTTTGATCTTTGTTGGTTTAAAGTCTGATTTGTCAGAAACTAAAATTATAACCCCTGCTTTTTTCTGTTTTCCATTTGCATGGGAGATTTATCCCCCATCCCTTTATTTTCAGCTATATGTGTCATTGCATGTGAGATGGGTCTCTTAAAGGCAGCATACAAATGGGTTTTGATTCTTTGTCTGGTTTAGGACTCTATGTCTTTTAATTGGGGCATTTAGCCCATCTATATTTAAGGTTAATATTGATATCTGTGGGTTTAATCCTGTTATCATTATGGTAGCTGAATATTTTGCAGGCTTGTTTATGTGGTTGCTTCGTAGTATCACTGATCTGTGTACTTCAGTGTGTTTTTGTAGTGGTTGGTAACAGTCTTTCTTTTCCATATTTAATGCATCCTTCAGGAGATCTTATAAGGCAGGTCTGGTGGTAACAAATTCTCTCAGGATTTGCTTATCTGAAAAGGATCTTATTTCTCCTTTGCTTATAAAGCTTAATTTGGCTGGATATTAAATTCTGGGTTAGAAATTATTTTCTTTAAGAATGTTAAATATTGGCCCCCGATCTCTTCTGGATTGTAGAATTTAACGCTGTCATCTCAGCTAAAAGCTTCTCTTTTTATTTATTTATTTTCTTTGAGACATAGTCTCACTTTGTCACCCAAACTGGAGTGCAGTGGTATGATCTCTGCTCACTGTAACTTCTGCTTCCTGGGTTCAAGTGATTCTTGTGCCTCAGCCTCCTGAGTAGCTGGGATTACAGGCATATACCACCCTGGCTAGCTACTTTTTCTATTTTTAGTAGAGATGGGGTTTTACTGTGTTGACCAGGCTGGTCTTGAACTCCTGACCTCAAGTGATCCACACTTGTCAGCCTTCAAAATTGCTGGGATTCCAGGCGTGAGGCACTGCACCTGTCCAAAACCTTCTAAAATTACTAAACAAATTCAGCAAAGTGTCAGTATACAAAAACAATGTGCAAAAATCACTAGCATTTCTACACACCAAGAACAGTTAAGCTGAAAGCCAAATCACAAAGGAACTCCCATAGTTTCCATGAAAAGAATAAAATGCCTAATAATACAGCTAACTAGGGAAGTAAAATATCTCTACAAAGAGAACTATAAATCACTGCTCAAAGAAACAGAGATCACCCACACAAATGAAAAAAAAAAAAAAATTCCACGCTCATGGATAGGAATAATCAATTTCATGAAAATGGTCATACTGCTCAAAGCCATTTACAGATTCAGTGCTATTCCTAGTAAACTACCACTGACATTCTTAACAGAAATAGAAGAAAAACTATTTTAAAATTCATATGGAATCAAAAAGCAGCTGTAATAGCCAAGGCAATTATAAGCAAAAAGTTCCAACCAGAGGCATCACACTATCCAATTTCAAACTATACTACAGGGCTACAGTAACCAAAACAGCATGGTACTGGTACAAAAACAGACACATAGAACAATGGAATGGAATCGAGTACCCAGAAATAAGACTGCACACCTACAACTGTCTGATCTTCAAACAAACCTGACGAAAACAAGCAGTGAGGAAAGAACACTCTATTCAATAAATTTTGCTGGGATAATTGGCTAGCCACACACAGAACATTAAGTCTGGATGCCTTCCTTATACAATACACAAAAATTGACTCAAGATGGATTAAAGACTTCAATGTAAAACTTAAAACTACAAAATCCCTGGAAGACAACCTAGATAATATCATTCAGGACATAGGTACAACCAAAGATTTCATGGTGAAGACACCGAAAGTAATGGCAACAAAAGAAAATAATCAACAAATGGGATCTACTTAAACTTAAGGACTTTGGCACAGAAAACAAAAATATCAACAAAGTAAACAGATAACTTGAATAGGAGAAAATTTTTGCAAACTATGCATCCGAAAAAGGCGTAATATTCAGCATATAGAAGAAACTTAAGCAAATTTACAAGAAAAAAATGAACAATCCCTTTAAAAAATCTGCAAAGTACGTAAAAAACAAACAGCTTTTTAAAAAAGACATACATGTGGTCAACAGTCATATCAAAAAAAGCTCAACATCACTAGAGAAATGCAAACCAAAATCACAATGAGATACTATCTGACATCAGTTAGAATGGCTACTATTAAAAACTCAAAAAATGGTCGGGCACAGTGGCTCTCACCAGTAATCCTAGCATTTTGGGATGTCAAGGAGGGTGGATCTTGACGTCAGGAGTTTGAGACCAACCTGACCAATATGGTGAAAACCCATCTCCACTAAAAATACAAAATTAGCTAGGCATGGTGGCACATGTCTGTAATACCAGCTAATTGGGAAGCTGAGGCAGAAGAATCGCTTGAACCCAGGAGGCAGAGGTTGCAATGAGCCAAGATGGTGCCATTGCACTACAGCCTGGGCAACAAGACCAAAATCTCCATCTCAAAAAAAATTTTAAAAAGCCCCAAAATAGATGCTGGTGAGGTTGTGGAGAAAAAGGAATGTTTATACACTGCTGGTTGGAGGGTAAATTAGTTCAGCCGTGTGGAAGACAGTGTGGCAATTCCTCAAAGACCTGAAGAGAGAAATACCATTCATCCCAGCAATTGCATTACTGGGTATATACCCAAAGGAATGTAAATCATTCAATTATAAAGACCCACTTACGTGTACATTCACTGCAGCACCATTCACAAGAGCAAAGACATGGAATCAACCTAAATGCTCCACAATGATAGATTGGATAGAGAAAATGTCATACATAGGCACTATAGAATATATGTAGTCATATAAAGAACAAGATTATTATGTACTTTGAAAGTACATAGATGGAGCTGGAGGCCATTATCCTTAGCAAACTACCATAGGAACAGAAAACCAAATACCACATGTTTTCACTTATTAGTGGGAGATAATAATGAGAACACTTGGACACACAGAGGGGAACAACACTTATTGGGACCTTTTAGAAGGTAAAGGGTGGGAGGAGGGAGAGGATCAGAAAAAATAACTAATAGATCCTAGGCTTAATAGCTGGGTGTGTAAGTCAGAGTTCTCTTAGACAGAACTAACAGTACAGACAGAACTATTAGTTCTAAGAGAACCCTGACTCATACACACACACACACGTTTGATTATCAAACTTATTAAAGTCATAATATACGCTAGATATATACGTAGGGGAATTGATTAGGTAGTAACATATACCATCACAAGGTTCCACAGTAGGCTGTTGGCAAGCTGAGGAACAAGGAGAGCCAGTTCGCATCCCAAAACAAGAACTTGGAGTCCAATGTGCGAGGGCAAGAAGCATCCAGCGTGAGAGAAAGAGATGTAGGCTGGGAGGAAGGCCCATCTCTCGTTTTCACATTTTTCTGCCTGCTTTATTTTTATGTATGTATGTATGTATTTATTTATTTTTGAGACAGAGTCTTGCTCTGTCGCCCAGGCTGGAGTGCAGTGGCATGATCTCGACTCATTGCAACCTCTGCCTCCCGGGTTCAAGTGATTCTCCTGCCTTAGCCTCTCGAGTACCTGGGACTAGAAGTGCATGCCACTAAACCCAGCTAATTTTTTGTAGTTTTAGTAGAGATGAGGTTTCACCGTGTTAGCCAGGATGGTCTTGATCTCCTGACCTCCTGATCCCCCTGCCTCAACTCCCAAAGTGTTGGGATTAAAGGTGTGAGTCACTGTGCCAGCTGCCTGCTTTATATTCACTGGAAGCTGATTAGATTGTGTCCACACAAGATACAGGGTGGGTCTTCCTTCCCCCAGCCCACTGACTCAAATGTCAGTCTCTTTTGGCAGCACCCACACAAACACACCTGGGATTAATAATTTGTATCACTCAATCCAATCAAGTTGACACTCATTAACCATCACCCTGGGTGATGAAATAATCTATACAACATAACCCCATGATGCAAATTTACCTATGTAACAAACCTGCACTTGTACTCCTAAACTTAAAATGAAAGTTAAAACAAAAAAAGCAAAAGAAAATTTTCTTTTCTGCCATATTTGGCAGGTCATTTTGAACATAATGAAAATTATTATTTTTTAAATTTGAAATATTTCAAGAGTGTTATGCACAAAATTATTTGTTGCTTATGTATTTAAACTCTAACCATATGTTCATTTTAATTAATGGTCTAGCAGTTTCAAGATTTTTAATTTTCCTTTTCCTTCTTTACTCAACTTATGATTCTGTATCACAAAATTTCAGGACACCAATAGTAATTTCTATGAATCAATATTTGTCTTTAAATCATAACACTGGTACTTAATAGATCAAATCTTTACATTTTAGACCAATTTATTTTAGTTTTGCCTAAACACTTCAAAGCAATACAACCAAGGATGTTAACCTATTTAATTTCTTCCCACTGTGATCATTATAAGTAACACATTATACATTATATGTCTTAGTTATATGTATAAATTTATCACTAACAGACATTTAGTACTTTAAATTTCATAATTAAAACAAATTTTGTATCTTATTGCAAGAGATACATGTATATCTCAAAAATTTCCAAAAAGTGTTTCTTGATGTACTTGATCTACATATAAGGAAACAGCAATTTTAAGAAAACAACAATAAAAGGCTATTTTTAAATTGATACCATTACCTGAAGATTATAGTACTTCAGCTATTTTAAATGTAATACTTTTACAACATATCTGTGTACCCTAGGAGCTAAGGAACTATCTCAAGTTCTCTGACCTTTAGTTTTTTTATCCTATTACATGCTTCTATCTCTACATTTCTTCTCTAGGTTTGGATACTGTGATTATTGCATGACATTTTATAGGGATATATACTAATGTATATATGTCTTATACATATATAAGTCTTACCGGCCTTTAAGTTCAGAAGGAGTAATAGCCACTTTAGCACAGCAGTCCCAGGATTTGTTCCACTATCCCCTCAAAGGAAGCCCTAGCCTCTAGAGACCCAATATGACCCTTAGGCTCCATTGCATTTCAGGGTGATACTCCAAAACTTAAACTCCTAGTGTCTGAGTCCTAATCACCAGAAGTGCTTTGTTTGATTATAGACCGTGTAGATGGCAAGACATTCCCAGAACTGCAAGCACCTGGCTGCTTTTGCACAACTCTCCAGGTTGCTGTTTTCCTGTACTGTGTCTGTTCCCCGAGAAGTTAAGATGACTTCAGACTTCTCTTGTAGCAAACTTCCAGAAGCTTTTCACAATATTTATATCAGATTCGGTAAGATGAATCCACTGAATTAATATGAAAAAAATTTGTGAGCAAGTGTTGGAGTCAGTGAAAAGATATGTTTTCTAAAACCTCGTGACTACACAGCATTGTCTTAGAGTCCCTTGTAATGCATCCTGGGAAACATACTGCTGGAAAATTAGCAAGGACACAGTCTTAGAGGGTTGATCAAGCTGGAATTGCTTCTTTAGCAACTCCCTTCCCACACATGGCTTAATTTAAATTTCCCAATAAAAAATTACCTATGGCTGCTTGGTAAAGGCAAAGAGAGTTGCTTCAGGCTCTATTACCCTCAAGTACTAAGCCTCCTTTTTCTGGTTGATTGCCTTGAATTCAGCTTCTTCCCTAATGCTGTCCCATTTGAATGAAGTCCAGGAACTTAAGATTTTTATATATGCAATTGCTAAGAGACAGAGATAATGCCACTGAATTCTAGCTACCTCTATGCTAATGAAAACAACCAAGGAAAATCATTTAGTCAAGCTGGCTTTTGAAGTCTAGCTATGTCACTAAATTAGTTACATGATTGAAAGCAATGCAACTTATCATTTTTGATCACCAAAAGTAGATTTTAATTAAAAGTCATAGCACAGTTAATGGCTATGAAAATAAACTAATATAATTTATGGGGAAAATTTTTTGATTATTTGTTTTAAATATGCTACTAATCAGATAGAAATTCACTTTTGTTCTTTGAGAAACAAATTTAAACACACGAATGATAAAACATGTCTCATTAGTTTTCAGTAATAAAGCAAAGAAGGGATTCACACTCCCTTCCACAGGGGCTTTGCAGATGAAACAAACAAAACAATTTTATTGTAGTTGAGGCTGGTTCTTAGAAAAGCCCATTTTATTTTATTTTTTTCCATGCTAGGTGAGAACATTCCTTGAAATCTTTGGCAAAGTCTTTTCTGGCCCTTCTACTTCCTCCTAACTTTGGTCACAGATGCACCTAAATTAAAATTTTGAGAGATTGCTATTTATAATCTTCACTTACCTAAACCCTCTATTCTTGCTCCTAAATATCACCATGATCAACCAGCACAATTACACACACAGAATGTTATTCTTTTCCAATCTGACTGGTGAACTTGGAGGGAAAAGGCCAAATATAGAATACCTGAAATTGTAGAAAATATATTTCTCTTCCCTCCATCCCTCACATGAAAGGTACTATAGGATTAGCGTTGTTCCTTTTATCCCCCTCAAACAGATATCCTGCCTTCCAATCAACACATTTATAAGCATATATTTCTCAGATATTTTTTAATGTACTTCTTTCCCACTGGCTTCACAAGACCAGAAATAACTCAGCAGAATCTCTTAAATATTGATATGAAGTTTAACATAATACCAAAGTCTCTTACACGCTCTTTCTTTCCTCCTCTGGGTAAACAGATCTCTTTCTGCCAACAAACTCCTAGAGTGAATAAATCGTGCAGGGCTAGAGAAAAGTAAGTGGAATAGCTGTTCCAACACAAGCCCACAAGTCTTCCCACAGAGTCCAGAGTTTGATTTTTCAAAATTATTTGCCAATTAGGTGTTCTTAAAATTATTCCAACTTGAGTTGGGATTATGGTAATTATAAAATCAACAATAAAATGCCAATGAGGCAGCCAGTTCACAAACTCCAATGACAACTGTTTTCAACATTCAGCAGCTGATAGGGCAGAAAATCTGAAGCTGAGGGACAAGTAGCACCTCTGAAGTCCCTTAGGCTAATAAAGGTATTGGACAGAGAATGGGGTCTCTAATACTTCATGAAATATATGCTGAAGTCATCTAGAATGGAGGCTGCAATCTGCTGTGTTTGGGAGTTTGCTCAACTGCGCTCTTGGATGTCACATACAAGCCATAATCTTTCTTTAACTAACATTTTGCAGTATTTGCTGGAGTTTTTATTGCAGACATGATACATAGCTGCATGCAACTATCCCAAATTGGCCCAGCGCAAGGTGTAAGATGGCAGCATTAGTGACCTACAGATCCTTCAGGGTATTTTTTCCCACTCCTTGGTAAATTTTCTGAACCAAGATTTGACACTGGTCACTATGAGCTATGTAGGAGAGGAAAAAATCCTTGCAAGTTATGGCATATTTAGGCTGTTTGCCAGATATCAGTGAGTTACGACGACTGCAACAATATAGCTGACTTCTCTTTTTTTGCTGTGGAACATAATGCTGATAGGCTTTATTACATCTTTAGTGACTGCTTTGAAAGAAAGATTTCTGACTTCGGTGAAATTATTCTCCCAGACTTACACGAGGATTGCAATTCTCGATTTTCAACAAAGTGCTTGCAGGAAGCTGGAGACTCATCTGTAAGATACTAAAGTACTTTTAAACTGCAAAAGATGATACCATTCTCTAAATTCTCAGTAGCCTTTTGTTTTACTATTGCTAAAAGTTCCTTAATTGCCACAAAGAGCTCTTCTTCAAGTTGTGCAGTTTGCTTAAGTGAGAATTGCAGGGCTAGGTTAGAGCTGGATGCTCACTGCCTCAGTTTTCATCTTCGAGTTTTCATATTTACAGAGTCATCTCATAACCAACTTGGCAGCATTGAAACTGTCAAATGAAACATTGCCAAACCATCACCATAAGGATGTCATCAGCCCCAAGGGAAATCAATCCTCTGGAAGGTACAATGTTCCATCAGATTTTTCAAAACACAATTTCTTTGGGTTAGCAATCAGGATGTTCAGACAGATGTTGACCAAAAAGTAGAGAGATGTTTCCTCCTGCACCACACAGCAGCCCTTTTGAGCATCAGGAAGGATGACGATCTGGGGTGAGAGACCTGGGTGCAAAAGGTGCATCATACTGACCACCTCTGGTAAGACTTCCAGAAGAGAGAAGCCATCAACCCCATCCAGATCTTGTAAGATGTGATGTTAGCCCAGGCTCAGAGATTGCAGGGCAGCAGCTCCATATGCTGCATACAGCACTTCTACTGGGGAATGTTGTAATATCTAACAGAGTGAAATGATAGGGTATAATTTTCTTGGGCTAAAGTAAAATTCAAGATTTCCTATGGAAAGATTTATTCAAGGGGCACCCTAGATGGCCAAATAGGAACAACTCCAGCCTCCAGCACCCAGCATGAGTGACACAGAAGATGGGTGATTTCCGTGTTTTCAACTGAGGTACCAGGTTCAGCTTACTGGGGCATGTCAGACAGTTGGTGCTGGTCAGTGGGTGCAGCTCAATCAGCGAGAGCTGAAGCAGGGTGAGGCATCGCCTCATCTGGGAAGTGCAAGGGGGAAGGGAATTACTTTTCCTAGCCAAGGGAAACAGACACACCACACCTGGAAAATTGGGTAACTCCCACCCTAATACTGCGCTTTACCAAGGATCTTAGCAAATGGCACACCAGGACATTATATCTCACACCTGGCCCAGAGGGTCCCATTCCCATGGAGCCTCCCTCATTGCTAGCACAGCAGTCTGAGATCTAACTACAAGGTAGCAGCGAGGCTGGGGGAGGGGTGCCCGCCATTGCTGAGGCTTAAGTAGGTAAACAAAGCTGCCTGGAACCTCAAACTGGGTGGAGCCCACCACAGCTCAAGGAGGCCTGCCAACATCTGTAGACTCCACCTCTGGGGACAGGGCATAGCTAAACAAAAAGCAGCAGAAACCTCTGCAGATATAAATGTCCCTGTCTGACAGCCTTGAAGAGAGCAGTGGATCTCCCAACACGGAGGCTGAGATCTGAGAACGGACAGACTGCCTGCTCAAGTGTGTCCCTGACCCCTGAGTAGCCTAACTGGGAGATATCCCCCACTAGCTGCAGACAGACACCTAACACTTCACACGGCTGGGTACACCTCTGAGACGAAGTTTCCAGAGCAAGAATCAGACAGCAACACTTGCTGTTCAGAAATATTCTATCTTCTGCGGCCTCCACTGCTGATACCCAGGAAAATAGGGTCTGGAATGGACCTCAAGCAAACTCCAACAGACCTGCAGCTGAGGGTCCTGATTGTTGGAAGGAAAACTAACAAACAGAAAGGACACCCACACCAAAACCCCATCACTACGTCACCATCATCAAAGACCAAAGGCAGATAAAACCACAAAGATGGGGAAAAAGCAGTAGAGAAAAGCTGGAAATTCAAAAAATCAGAGCTTATCTCCCCCTGCAAAGGAACAGAGCTCATCACCAGCACTGGAACAAAGCTAGATGGAGAATGACTTTGACGAGTTGAGAGAAGGCTTTAGTCGATCAAACTTCTCAGAGCTAAAGGAGGAACTATGTACCCAGCACAAAGAAACTAAAAACTTTGAAAAAGGAAGGGATGAATGAATAACTACAATAATTAATGCAGAGAAGTCCATAAACGAGCCCTACAAGAGATCCTGAAGGAAGCACTAAACATGGAAAGGAACAACTGGTACCAGCCATTGCAAAAACATGCCAAAATGTAAAGACCATTGATGCTAGGAAGAAACTGCATCAACTAACGAGCAAAATAACCAGCTAATATCATAATGACAGGATCAAATTCACACATAACAATATTAACCTTAAAGGTAAGTGTAATAAATGGTCCAATTAAAAGACACAGACTGGCAAATTGGATAAAGAGTCAAGACCCATCAGTCTGCTGTATTCAGGAGACCCTTCTCACATGCAGAGACACACATAGGCTGAAAATAAAGGGATGGAGGAAGATCTACCAAGCAAATGGAAAACAAAAAAAAAGGGGTTGCATCCTAATCTCTGATAAAACAGACGTTAAAACAACAAAGATCAAAAGAGACAAAGAAGGTCATTACATAATGGTAAAGGAATCAATACAACAGGAAGAGGTAACTATCCTAAACATATATGCACCCAATATAGGAGCACCCAGATTCATAAAGCAAGTCCTTAGAGACTTACAAAGAGACTTAGACTCCCATACAATAATAATGGGAGACTTTAACACCCCACTATCAACATTAGACAGATCAATGAGACAGAAAGTTAACAAGGATATCCAGGAATTGAACTCAGCTCTGCACCAAGTAGACCTAATAGACATCTACAGAACTCTCCACCCCAAATCAACAGAATATACATTCTTCTCAGCACCACATCGCACTTATTCCAAAATTGACCACATAGTTGGAAGTAAAGCGCTCCTCAGCAAATGTAAAAGAACAGAAATTATAACAAACTGTTTCTCAGACCACAGTGTGATCAAACTAGAACTCAGGACTAAGGAACTCAATCAAAACCACTCAACCACATGGAAACTGAACAACCTGCTCCTGAATGACTACTGGGTACATAACAAAATAAAAGCAGAAATAAAGATGTTCTTTGAAAACAATGAGAACAAAGACACAGCATATCAGAATCTCTGGTACACATTTAAAGCAGTGTGGAGAGGGAAATTTATAGCACTAAATGCCCATAAGAGAAAATAGGAAAGATCTAAAATTGACACTGTAGCATCACAATTAAAAGAACTAGAGAAGCAAGAGCAAATAGATTCAAAAGCTAGCAGAAGGTAAGAAATAACTAAGATCAGAGCAGAATTGAAAGAGATAGAGACACAAGAAACCCTCCAAAAAATCAATGAATCCAGGAGCTGGTTTTTTGAAAAGAAGACTAATAAAGAAGAAAAGAGAGGAGAATCAAATAGACATAATAAAAAATGATAAAGAGGATATCACCACCAACCCCACAGAAATACAAACTACCATCAGAGAATACTAAAAACAGCTCTATGCAAATAAACTAGAAAACCTAGAAGAAATGGAAAAATTCCTGGACACATACACTATCCCAAGACTAAACCAGGAAGAAGCTGAATCCCTGAAAAGACCAATAGCAGGCTCTGAAATTGAGGCAATAATTAATAGCCTACCAACCAATAAAAGTCCAGGACCAGACGGGATCACAGTCAAATTCTACCCGAGGTACAATGAGGAGCTGGTACCATTTCTTCTGAAATTATTCCAATTAATAGAAAAAGAAGAAATCCTCCCTAACTCATTTTATGAGGCAAACGTCATCCTGATACCAAAGCCTGGCAGAGACACAACAAAAAAAAGAGAATTTTAGACCAATATCCCTGATGAAGATCGATGCAAAAATCCTCAATAAAATACCGGCAAACTGAAGCCAGCAGCACATCAAAAAACTCATCCACCATGATCAGGTGGGCTTCATCCCTGGGATGCGAGGCTGGTTCAACATACGCAAATCAATAAACATAATCAATCATATAAACAGAACCGAAGACAAAAACCACATGATATCCCAATAGATGCAGAAAAGGCCTTTGACAAAATTCAACAGCCCTTCATGATAAAAACTCTCAATAAATTTGGTATTGATGGAACGTATCTCAAAATAATAAGAGTTATTTATGACAAACCCACAGCCAATATCATACTGAATGGGCACAACTGGAAGTATTCCCTTTGAAAACTGGCAAAAGACAGGGATGCCCTCTCTCACCACTCCTATTCGACATAGTGTTGGAAGTTCTGCCTAGGACAAGCAGGCAAGAGAAAGAAATAAAGTGTATTCAGTTAGGAAAAGAATAAGTCAAATTGTCCCTGTTTGCAGATGACAGGATTGTCTAGAAAATCCCATCGTCTCAGCCCAAAATCTCCTTAACCTGAGAAGCAACTTCAGCAAAGTCTCAGGATACAAAATCAATGTGCAAAAATCACAAACATTCTTATATACCAACAACAGACAGAGAGCCAAATCATGAATGAACTCCAATTCACAATAGCTTCAAAGAGAATAAAATACCTAGGAATCCAACTTACAAGGGATGTAAAGGACCTCTTCAAGGAGAACTAAAACCACTGCTCAGTGAAATAAAAGAGGACACAAACAAATGGAAGAACACACCATGCTCACGGACAGGAAGAATTAATATCGTGAAAATAGCCATACTCTCGAAGGTAATTTATAGATTCAATGCCATCCCCATTAAGCTACCAATGACTTTCTTCACAGAATTGGAAAAAACTTCTTTAAAGTTCATATGGAACCAAAAAAGAGCCTGTATTACTGAGACAATCCTAAGCCAAAAGAAAAAAGCTGAAGGCATCATGCTACCTGACTTCAAACTATATTACAAGGCTACAGTAATCAAAACAGCACAGGACTGGTACCAAAACAGAGATAGAGACGAATGGAACAGAACAGAGCCCTCAGAAAAAATATTGCACATCTACAGCCATCTGATCTTTGAAAAATCTGACAAAAACAAGAAATAGGGAAAGGATTCCTATTTAATGCATGGTGCTGGGAAAATTGGCTAGCCCTAAGTAGAAAGCTGAAACTGGATCCTTTTTTTACTCCTTACATGAAAATTAATTCAAGATGGATTAGAGACTTAAATGTTAGACCTACTACCATAAAAACCCTAGAAGAAAACCTAGGTAATACCATTAAGTACATAGGCATGTGCAAGAACTTCATGTCTAAAACACCAAAAGCAACCACAACAAAAGCCAAAATTGACAAATGGAATCTAATTAAACTAAAGAGCTTCTGCACATCAAAAGAAACTACCATCAGAGTCAACAGGCAACCCAATCTGACAAAGGGCTAATATCCAGAACCTACAAAGAACTCAAACACATTTACAAAAAAAAAAAAAAAAAAA
>NW_016807975.1:2091745-2106034 GCF_001698545.2 Rhinopithecus bieti | reverse complement strand
AAAAAAAAAAAAAAAATTACTAAATTGAAATCATTTAATTAAATTTAAATTAATTAAAAATGGTTGTAACCATTTTTTTTTCCAGTTCCCTAAATGGAAAAGAATAGAAACTAAATGTTATGTAGCACACTAAAAGAGAACTATTAAATAGAAGAATGAAAAGGAGTCTTTTTTAAAGAAAAAAAGTCATTTTTAAAAATTGAATCATTTGATTAGGAACAAACTAGCTAAAATCCCTCTCCTGATAGGATTAATATTTCAACAATTGAGATCCTATGTTACTGCTTTGTGTTGGGCTTGAGTACATCTTTCCCCCACTCCATTGTGCTGCGTGCTTGGGAAATGACAAAAAATGGATGATTCCAGCAGAAATTGTGGGCATTGCTCAAGCCAGAGGACTAAGCGTTGGGACATTTTCTGTTGAAAGAATCAAAGGATCCAGTTGTCATCTTGTGAGTAGGATAGTAGTTTCTGAAAAGTGAAGGACATCATTTGATGTAAAGAGATGTTAGTCATCCAACATTTTTTTTTTTTTTAGTGTTTTACCTTATGCTTAACTCTAAGATCTACAAAATGTCCCTCCTCTTTCTAGTGCTAACTTATACTAAGAAAGCTCAAATGCTCAGAAGTGAACTCATGAGGAATCAAATACTTGTGGATTGTAAACTCTGAGAGTGACTCAAAAATTTACCTAAGGTGGATGCAGTGAAAAGGGAACACTTCTATACTGCTGGTAGGGATGTGAACTAGTATAACCTCTATCGAAAACAGTGTGGAGATTCCCCAAAGAACTCAAAGTAGAACTACCATTTGATGTAGCAATTCCATTCCTGGGTGTCTCCCCAAAGGAAAAGATGTCATTATACAAAGAAAAAAAAAGAAAGGAAAAGAAAAGAAAAAGATACTGGCACAGCATGTTATAGCAACACAATTCCCAATTGCAAAAATATGGAACCAGTCCAAATGCCCATCAATTAGTGGATAAAGAAATTGTGTGTGTGTGTGTGTGTGTGCGTGTGTGTATTCCATCACATATGGAATATGATGGAATACTATTCAGCCATACAAAGGAACAAATTAATGGTATTTGCAGTCACCTGGATGGAACTGGAGAATATTATTCTAAGTGAAGTAACTCAGGAATGGAAAACCAAACATTGTATGTTCTCAATCACTCACAAGTGGCAGCTAAGCTATGAGGATGCAAATGCGTAAGAAGGACGCAGTGGACTTCGGGGACTTGGGGGAAAGGATGGGAGGGTGTGAAGGATAAAAAACTACAAATTGGTTTCAGTGTATACTGCTTGAGTTATCGGTGCACTAAAATGTCACAATCTCCATAAAATTTAAAAAAAATAAATAACAAGAATTGTCAGGGACACCCTCTCTGAAGATGGGAAGATGGGCAATGTTATCAAACCTTAATAATGAGCTACAGTTAGCTATCTTAGAGGAAAAGAATTTTAGACACAAAGAAGAAAATACTCAAAACCTCAGTGGTTGAAATAAGCTGGACTTTGTGCAGATCAAAAAGATAGATGAGAGGGATGCAGCATAGCAAGAGAGACAGTGGACAGTACTGGCTTTGAGAAGTAGGTAGAAGCTAGATTATATAGACCATGCTAATGTAGAAGGAAAATAAATCTCGGGGCCCCCAAATCACTAAGTTAAAGGGATGAGTCAAGCTGGGAACTGCTTAGGATAAACCTGCTTCCCGTTCTATTCAGAGTTATCCCTCTGCTCACTGAGATAGATGTATGTCTCATTGTCTTCTTCTGAAAGGCTCATCAGAAACTCAGAAGAAAGCAATCATTTGTCTTTCACCTACCTGTGAATCGGAAGCCCCCTCTCTGCTTTGATTTGTCCCGCCTTTCTGGACAGAACCAATGTACATCTTCCATATACTGATTGATGTCTCATGTCTCCCTAAAAGTATAAAACCAATCTGTGCCCCGACCACCTTGGGTACATATCATCAGGACCTCCTGAGGCTGTGTCATGGGTGCACATCCTTAACTTTGGCAAAATTAACTTCTTAAATTGACTGAGACCTGTCTCAGACATCCGGGGTTCACACTAACATCCCCTTCAAACCTCACGTTGAAATTTGATCCACAATATTGAAAATAGGACCTGGAAGGAGTCGTTTGGATCATGGAGATAGATCCCTCATGAATACATGAATGCTCTTCCTGAAGGTTGATTTCTTACTCTATTAGTTCTTGAGAGAGCTGGTTGTTAAATGGAGTTTGAGACCTCCCGATCTCTCTTTCTCTTGCTTTTTCTCTTACTATATGATTTCTGCAGCTTTTGGCTTCCTTTTACCTTCTACCCTGAGGGGAAGCAGCCAAAGACTCTCACCAGAGGCAAATGAGCCTTCCAGACATCAGCATCATGCACTTTCAGACGTCAGAATTGTGAGCCCAATAAACATTTTTCTCGTATAAATTACTCAGTCTTGGGTATTTTGTTATAGCAAAACAAAACAGACTAAGAAATACACAACGACTTGTTTGGATGTTATACAAAAAGCAATTAAAAAGCCATTGAAGAAGTTTAAGCATGGAGAAGGAAGATGATAAGTGGAAGTGGTTGTGAAAATGGAATTTTTAAATGACTTATCTGACTGCTATGTTGAGAACGAATAGAAAGGAGACCAATTAGAAAGCTATGGTGATATTCTTAGTGAGATATTATTGTAGCTGTAAACAAGGATAAAAAAAGGATAATTGAAGGGAAAAATACATAGATTCAAAATCTATATTTGAGGTTGAATCCAGATGATTTATTAATGGATTAGAGCAGACAATAATAAGAAAACAAACCAAATGAACAAATTGTGACTAGTAGGTGATTTGGTCTGGCAAACCAGGTAAAGGGCCATAGGATTCATGTTTATGGGAGAAACTGTGGAAGGAAGTACTCTTGGAGAAATGAACAATGAGATTTATACTTTTGTTCTGTATATTTGTAAATTTCAGATCCCTATTAGATATGCAAGTGATGATGACCTTTAGGTAAGCAAAGGAAGAAGACCGAACATAGTATATTTATGTACATATATACAGACTGATTATATATTAAATTACATAGACTTTAATTTTTACAGAAGGTGATTTTTTTCTTACATCTATAATGTATTGCAAAAAACAGAATATAGGTTAAGTTTCAACTTCTACTTAATATTTTGACAAATTTCTAAAACTAGGCTAATTGTTTCCTAATTAAATTTATTAAATCTAGAAATTAAGAACACATGAAAAAGATTGTCCCAATCCTTGAAACAATCTCAATCATTCTTGAGGAAGAAAATATTAATAATTGAAGAAAATATTAAAAGTTTAACTACAAACTATTCAGAAATAATTGGCCATGAGAATGCATCATATTTAAACTAAGGGAATTCAGCCAATGTTTTCCCAATAAAAGATGCAACTTTTTAAATTTATTATAAATGAATAAAAATAATGTACAGTTCAAGATGCTTAGAAACCAAACCAATAAGCCTACGAAAACTGTGAAACTAATTAATAATAAGACATTAATGAGTTACAAAACAATGGGCTTGAAAAATATGCAAGTTCATTTCCTTGAAACAGAATACATAAAAGTGTAAACCAAAATGTAAACACTTTGTGAAGACTAATTAAGAAACACATAAAATTTATGATAACATAGTTACATTTCAGGAATATAACGTTTGCTATGACTGTATATACCGTATATGTGTGTATGTATACATACAACTATATATATATATCTATTTGCTAATTCGCTATATTAATAATATGAAAGAGGAAGAATAATATCAAAAAAGTATATGAAGTGGAAAAAATTTTAAATGACACATTATAAGGAAAATAAAAATTGAAGACAATAATTTCAGTAAATGGTAAGAGATTTCTATGTACAAACAGTCTAAACTGGAAAATTCAATGGATACTTTATGAGATACTATGAATAATATTTTTATTACAGTACAACTGAATATATTAAAATAAATGTAAAACATATTTCAGTAATTTCCTTCAAGTGTGATACTGATTTACCACAGTTTTCAAATTAAGAGCTTTTACATTTACATTGAATACATTTAACATTATTTTAACTCATCAAATAAAATGCAGATCTATTAACAATACTCTGTTGTGAATAGAATATAAACAATCTTAGGCAAAAAACCTACTGTATGCAAAACTGTCCACTTAGTTGCTGTTATTCACATTCTTATCTTCAATGGCATATTATTTTAGAGAGAGTTAGAATAATGTGATTTTGAAAATTTTGCCCCTCTAGTATAAGTTTTTTCAAACTCTTATTCTTATGCATTATTATAAAGTTAAATAATTGCTTTTCATATTGGAAAAATGGCAACGTTTCAATTTCAAAGAGAATGAAATGGCCAGGACATAGACAAAGTTAAGGCCTTTAAAAGCAGTATGTGGGGAAGGGGAAACAGGAAAGAAAATGAAAGACAGTAAAATAGAGGGAACCTTGGTTTGGAAATAAAAACATATTCTACACACATCATAGATGTACAGTAGAATTGAAAGGAATATAAGAAAGATGTTGCAGGCAGAATAATGGCCCCCAAAGACATCTGTGTCCTAATCCTTACAGGCCATTCCTTGTATGTTACCTTTTAAAGCTAAAATGATTTGGAAGGTATTATTAAAATAATGGTTTGATTCAAGATGGATTAAAGACTTAAATGTTAGACTTAAAACCATAAAAACCCTAGAAGAAAACCTAGGCCAATACCAATTGCAGGACGTAGATGGGCAAGGACTTCTTGAGCTAGAAACACCAAAAGCCAATGGCAACAAACAGCCAGAAATTGACCAAATGGGATCTAATTAAACTAAAGAGCTTCTGCACAGCAACCCAGAGCAAAAGAAACTATTATCAGATTGAACAGACAACCTACAGAATTGGAGAAAATTATGCAATCTACCCATCTGACAAAAGGTTAATATCCAGAATGTACAAAGAACTCAAACAAATTTACAAGAAAAAAAAAACATCAAAAGTAGGCAAAGGATATGAACAGACACTTCTCAAAAGAAGACATTTATGCAGCCAACAGACACATGCAAAACTGCTCATCATCACTGGTCATCAGAGAAATGCAAATCAAAACCACAATGAGATACCATCCCACACCAGTTAGAATGGTGATCATTAAAAAGTCAGGAAACAACAGATGCTGGAGAGAATATAGAGAAACAGGAAAACTTTTACACTGTTGGTAGGACTGTAAATTAGTTCAATCATTGTGTAAGACAGTGGGGCATTTCCTCAACGATCTAGAACCAGAAATGCCATTTGACCCAGCCATCCCATTACTTGGCATATACCCAAAGGACTATAAATCATGCTGCTATGAAGACACATGAACACACATGTTTATGCGACACTGTTCACAATAGCAAAGACTTGGTGTCTATCAACCCAATGTCTATCAATGATAGACTGGATTAAGAAAATGTGGCACCTATACACCATGGAATACTATGCAGTCATTGAAAAGGATGAGTTCACGTCCTTTGTAGGGACATGGATGAAGCCAGAAACCATCATTCTGAGCAAACTATTGCAAGGACAGAAAACCAAACACCGCATGTTCTCATTCATAAATGGGTACTGAACAATGAGAACACTTGGACACAGGGTGGGGAACATGACACACTGGGGCCTGTCATGGATTGGGTGGAGGGGGGAAGGATAGCATTAGGAGATATACCTAATGTAAATGACGAGTTAACGGGTGCAGCACACCAACATGGAACATGTATACATATGTAACAAGCCTGCATGTTGTGCACATGCACCCTAGAACTTAAAGTGTAATAAAAAATAATAAGGCTTTTGAGGTAATGAGATTGTTCTGGGTTATCTGAGTAAGCACAGTGTAATCATAAAAGTCCTTAAAGTAAAGATAAAGACAGAAGAAGGGTCAGAGTCAGAGAGAGATTTAGGCTTTGAACATGGAAGAAAGGGCCGTAAGCCAAGAAAAGTGGATGGTCTCTAGAAGCTGGAAAAGGGAGGGAAGCAGATTTGTGCTGAGAGCCTCCAGAAGGAAACCAGCTTTGCTAACACCTTGATGATAGTGCATTGACTCGTGTCATTGTAATGTAATTCAGCAGCAATAGGTGTGTGTAATGTAGCTTTAATTTGATATGAGTGAATAAAAATAAAGTGCTATTCATAATGCTTGAAAACAAGACAAATAACCCTACTGATAGAGACTAATTTATGATGTCATTAATAAATTAGAAAACATTAAACTAGATAAGTATGCTCATACATATGTAGCGTGCCTGTGTGTGTGTGTGAGTGTAGAGAGAGAGAGAGAACTATTCTTTTCTAAAAAGTACAGACAATAATACTACTAAAGTTTCAGTCCTGTGTTATTTTGACATCTGAATAAAATAAATCTATATTGATGATGCCATGTGTCACATGCTGGGTTTGAATATCCTTTAATACAGAATTAAGTTCATTTAATTGCCTAAGACTGTCCAAAGCAATGCTAGTATACTACTGTATGTTTTAAATGATTATGCAGAACTCTTCCTTATAAAATGTTCTTGTTAAGTTCATCAAGTTCTAGTATTTTACATAAAAAAAAACCTATTCAGAAAACTATTTATTTTAAAAGTGATTACAGTACATACAAGCAAGTCTGTCTTTTCTGGTGTTTAGATATATAGTAGTTCCCCAAATGGCATAACTAGAAAAACTTTAGGTAATTACAAGTGCCAGGCAGTGAAATCCATGCAATCCAATCTTTCCCTATCAGGCTACCTGTGTTTCATTTGATTTCTTCTCAAATACCAAAGTAGAAATATTGTACATTTGTAATGATGATAGGTTCTGGATCTTATATTAACAGACTGCAATCATTCAATATTCTATTATAATGTTTATCTAAATTATTGATTTAGGTCACCAGGGAGCTCCTGATTCCCAAATTCAGCTGTCTATATTTAATCATCCCCATATGGCAATATTGTATCAGTTACAGTGAAGACTAGGGGTTTTGAAACTCTCTTCCCAGACTGCTTCCAGGGTATAGCCCACTACACATCAGTTTTCCACAGCCATTCCACATTCTTCTCATTCCAAACTCTACTCTGAAATATCTCATCCTTGGTTTGACCTCTGGACAACCATTGCCATTTACTTTTCTTCTCTACCTGTTGTTCTGACATGTTTTTCACAATGATATTTCTGACTATCAAATATTGATTGATTTGCTTAGCTTTTTAATTAATTGTTTTACAAAATCTAATTTTAGTTCAGAAAAAACTCATATAGTCCCTCCCAAATAAGTAAGACCTTGGAAGTTGGCATGGGTACAAAAGCTCAAGAAGCTAAAGAAGGGATATGGAACTGATGAGGTAGAGAGACTCATAAACGTAAATTTCACTGACTTCTTAGTACAGTGGATTTTGGCTTCCATTAAGCGTCAGTCACAGTGCTATGTATTTGACCGACAAGAAGAAATAACCTTGAGGAGTTTAAAGCTTATGAAATAAAATTAGAATTTTATAGTTTATATAATAATCTAATGATATTATTGAACATTGTGCTTTATATGAGTGAGAAGAAATGTTCACTAACGAATGAAAGGCAATGAACCTAAAAGATGTCAAATGGTTAGAGGATGGCACAAAGAGATTGGTGGGGAGGGGCAGATACAGTGAAATTCAGATAGAAGGGACAGCATATATCAAAATATGAAGATTTGAAAGAATGTAGTAGAAACTGCATTTCTGAGTGCCCTGTTGCCTGATATGTTGATCAAAACAAGCCCCTCCATCCAAAAACTGCAGCCATTCCACAGGGTCTCATTGACCCTCCCCATGTCTGTATAAACATGATCAGGGCTAAATAAAAAAAAGAGTTTCCCCTGCCATCATTATGAATAAGGTGGCATATCATATCTAATAGCTAGAGGAGACAATACTCTGTATGCTAAGTTAAAAATCCATTGGACTGCTTTATCTAATCCTTGTTTTCATGACTGAGGAAATCTGGAGCATCAATCCCTAAGAAAAGCAACTTTTTCTATTATAATTACAATTGAAGATATATCTCAAACTTTGTGGATATTAAATGAGAGTGAGAAATACATTGCCTTCTCACTATGAAGACACTGACTGTAAATATAATATTATTGGTTGTTTTATCATACTCCTCTGTGTGTGTGTATATATATGTGCATGTGCATATTTGATTTGCCAGTCCTTCTAATTTTCACTCCCTGGTGCTTTTAATTTATTCTTTTACTTTCTTTTGTTTTTTGGTAATTTTGGTAAAATTTAATCTTTTAAATGTACTATTCTATAAGTTTTGGCAAATGCATATAGTTGTGCTATCACCACAATTAAGATATAGAACAGTTTCACAAATCCCCTAGTCCTTCATATCTCTTTGTAATAAACTTCTTTTCCACTCAGTGCCTAGTAGTCAATGAAGATCCAGAATGTAACCTAGTGAAGGTGGCTGCTATCAATTAACATAATGCCCTTAAGATTCATCCATGTTTCTGGTATGTGAAGAGTTGGTTCTTTTTTATTGCTAAGTAGTGTTTCATTATACAGAGGTACTAGAGTTTATCCATTCTCCAGTTGATGGACATCTGGATTGAATAATTATTTTGAGCAGCTATGAATAAAGATACTATAAACATCTGTAAATAGGATTCTGTGAGTTCATAAATTTTCATTTCAATTAAGTTATATCTAAGAATGGGATTTCTGGGCCATATGGTATGAGAATAGTCAACTACAGAAGAATCTATTAAACTTGTTTTCCAAAATGGCTGTATTATTTTGCACTCCTACCGGCAATGGTAAGCGTTCTACTTGTTCTATTTTAACAGTGTGTAGTGATATCTTATTTTGGTTTTGTGTTACCCTATTGAATAATTTTGAGTAAATTTTGAATAAAAAAATCTTCTCTGGTGATATGTATGTTTAAATTTTGTATCAACAATGTTTTTGTTTTGTTTGTTTTAGGGGTGTTTATTATTTACCTCATATTATGTAGATATGTCTTATATCAGCTATGCTATTTACAAATATGTTTCATTCTTCTGCATATAGGTATCCAGTTATCCCAGAACCATTTCTTGAATAGGAAGTCCTTTCCCCATTGATTATTTTTGTCTGCCTTGTTGAAGACCAGATGGCTTATTTCTATTCTGTTCCATTGGTCTATATATTTGTTTTTATACTGGGACCATGCTGTTTTGGCTATTGTAGCCTTTTGGTATAGTTTGAATTCAGGTAGTGTGATGCCTCAGTCTGTCCTTTTGTTTTGGATTGCTTTGGCTATTTAGGCTTTTTTTGTTTGTTTTTATATGAATGTTAGAATAGTTTTGCTAATCCTGTGAATAACAACATTGGTAGGGTGATAGGAATAGCATTGAATCAAACTACTTTGGGCAATACGGTCATTTTAATAATATAGATTCTTATACTCCATGAGCGTGGAATGGTTTTCCATGTGTGTGTGTGTTGACTCTGATTTCTTTCCCCATTGTTTTGTAGATCTCCTTTTGGAAATCTTCTATCTTCTTGGTTAGATATATTCCAAGGTATTTTCCTTGTGGATCTTGTAAATGGGATTGTGTTCTTGATTTGACTCTCCCATAAATGTTACTAGTGTATAAAAATGCTACTCATTTGCATACATTGATTTTGTAGCCTGAAACTTTATAAAATTCTTTATCAATGCTAGTAGTCTTTTGGCAGAGTCTTTAGGGCATTCTGGCTATAGAATCATAGCATCAGTGAATAAAGATAATTTGAGTTATTTTCCTATTTGGATGCCTTTTGTTTCTTTCACTTGTCTGAATACACTAACTAGAATATTCAGCATTATGTTGATTGGTGTAGTGAGAATGAGCATCCTTATCTTGTTCCAGTTCTCAAGGGGAATGTTTCCAGCTTTTACCTATTCAAAATAACTTTGACTGTGGGTATGTCATAGATGACTTTTTTTTTGAGGTATGCTCCTTGGATGCCTAGTCTGTTGAGGGTTTTTATCGTGAAGGTATGTTGGATTTTATCAAAAGTTATTTCTGCATCTATTGAGATCATTTGGTTTTTGCTTCTGATTCTGTATATGTGGTGAAATACATTTATTTATTTATGTACTTTGAAGTAGGAATAAAGTCTACTTGATCATGGTGTTTTAACTTTCTGATATGCTGCTGGATTCATTTTGCTAGTATTTTATTGAGGACTTTTGTGTTTAGGAACATCAGGGATATGGGCCTGAATTTTCCTTTTTTTGTTGTGTCTCTGCCAGATATTGGTATCAGGTTGAGGCTGGCTTCATATATTGACTTAAGGAGAAGCCACTCCTCCTTGATTTTTTGGAATAGTTTCAATAGGATTGGTACCAGTTCTTGCAAGTCTGATAAAATTTGGCTGCAAATCCATCTGGTTCATAGATTTTTGTTTGTTCACTTGGTAGGTTTATTATTTATTTATTTATTTATTTATTTATTTATTATTTATTTATTTTATTTATTTTTATTACTAATTCAATATCAGAACTCAATATTGGTCTACTAAGGGTTTCAGTCTCTTCCTGATGCCATCGTGGGAGACTGTATTTTTACAGGAATTTATTCATTTCCTCTAAATTTTACAATTTATGTGCATAGAGTTGTTTGCAGTATTCTCTAAAGATCTGTTGTATTTTTCTGGTATGAGTTGTAATGTCATCTTTGTCATTTCAGATTGCACTAACCTGGATCTCTTCTTTTTTTGTTAATCTAGCTATCAATCTTTCTGTTTTGTTTTGTTTTGTTTTTTGAAGGAACAACTCTTGGTTTAATCAATCTTTTGTACGGTTGTTTGCATCTCAATTATTTTCATTTCATCTCTAATTTTAGTTATTTCTTTTCTCCTACTAGCTTTGGGGTTGGTTTGCTTTTTGTTTTCCAGATCTTTAGGTGTGATATTAGGTTGCTAATTTGAAATCTAACTTTTTGATATGAGCATTTAGCACTATAGACTTTCCTCTTAACACAGTTTAGCTGTGTCCTAGAGATTTCAATGTGTTGTATCTTTGTTCTTATTAATTTTAAAAAAATTCTGATTTCTTAATTTTGAAGTTCACCCAGGAGTTATTCAGGATCAAGACACTTAAATTCCACCTATTTATGCAGTTTTGATATATGTCCTAGATAATGATTACTATTTTTATTGCACTATGGTTCTAGAGTATACTTGGTATAATTTAAAATTTTTTTGTATTTATTGAGACTTGATTTATGATCAAATATGTGGTCAACCTTAGAATATGTTCTGTGTGCAGATGAGAAAATGTATATTTTGTGGTTTTCAGTGGAGTGTTGTGTAAATGTCTATTAGGTCCAATTGATATAGTGTTGAGTTTAAGTCCAGAGGTTCTTAGTTTTCTGCCTCAATGATCTGTTTAACACAGTGGGCTGTTGAAGTCTCCACTAGTACTGTTTGGCTGCTAAGTCTTCTCAGAGGCCAAGAACAACTTGTTTTATGAATCAGGGTGCTCCAATGTTGAGTGTGTATATATTTAAGATAGTTAAGTCCTGTTTTTGAATCACATCTTTTATTATGTAAAGGGTTTTTGTCATGTTTTATAATTTTAAAATCCATTTTATCTGATACAAGAACAACTCCTGTTCTTTTTGATTTTCTGCTTGCATGATAGATCTTTCTCCAACCCTTTACTTTGAGCCTGTGGATGTTGTTACATGTGAGATTGGTCCCTTGAAGACAGCAGATGGTTGGATCTTGTCTTTTTAGTTTGCTGCTCTATGTATTTTAAGTGGGGGCATTTACATTCAGGGTTAGTATGGATGTGTGATTTTGATCAAGTTATTGCATTTTTAGTTGGTTGTTACATAGACTTGGTTGTGCATTTGCTTTATCCTGCCTGTGGGCTATGTGCTTCAGTGTTTTTTTGTGGTAGCAGGTGTCATTCTTTTAATTTGAGGTTTAGCACTGCCTTAAAGTCCTCTTGTAAGACTGGTCTAGTTGAAAGGAATTCCTTCAGCATTTGCTTGTCTAAGAAGCATTCTATTTATCTTTCATTTATTAAGCTTAGTTTGGCTGATATGAAATTCCTGGTGAATGCTTAGTTTGGTGAATGCTTAGTTTGGCTGATATGAAAATCCAGCTGATGCTCCCAGCTGAATAAAGCCCTTCCGTCTACAACTCAGTGTCTGAGGGGTTTTGTCTGTGGCTCGTCCTGCTACAATTGTAGGTTAATTCATAGTTGTAAGATATAACACAAAGATCCCATGTTCCCTTTATTCAGTTTCTCTCAAAGATAACCTCTTTCAAAACTGTAGTATATATCACAGTGAGTATACTGACATTGATACAGCCAAGATAAAAAACAGTCCCATGTGGTTATTAGTTTTTGACTCGAAATATTTTGATGTTTTCTAACTCTTTTTCCAGATTGAATCTAGTTGTGTTAGCAAAGCCTAGTTCTGGTTCTGTACCTGTTTCTGATTTGTGTATGGCCATTCAATTGGTGACAAATATATAGAGCTCTGATTTTACAGCCTATGGAATGAGGTCAGTTGGTAGCACAAAATAAAAATTATCCAGTTATATTTTATGGATTTTTAAATTATATATTTATTTTTTCTTGAGGATGTTTGTACCTCTTTCCATCTATCTTCAGTGTTGTATAATTTTCTTGACAAGCAAAGCTCAGATAATTAAATGTATATGTACATACAGGTATATAGAGTACTTGCTATAATGGAGAATGGGATGTGTATCTTCAAAATCTTTACCACAGCCAACCAGTGATTTTGTGCATTTGTGCTTTTTTGATTCATGATTGCTGTAATTCTAATCTTAATAACACAGCTGTGTGTAAATGAAAAAAAATTTATTATTAGCAATAGAAAGGTCATTAACATTTTATTTTAAACTTTATTTGAACTAATTTATTTATATTTGAGACAGAGTCTTACTCTGTCACCCAGGCTAGAGTACAGTGGCATGATCTCAGCTCACTGCAACCTCTGCTTCTCGGGTTCAAGCAATTCTCATGACTCAGCCTCCCGAGTAGCTGGGATTACAGGTGCACACCATCACAGTTGGGTAATTTTTTTATTTTTAGTGAAGATGGGGTTTTGCCATGTTGGCCAGGCTAGTCTTGAACTCTGACCTCAAGTCATCGGCCCGCCTTGGCCTCCCAAAGTTCTGGGATTACATGCATGAGCCACCACTCCCGTTCTTCATTAACATTTTACATTGGTCTGTTTATAATTGTACAACTTTTGGATCTATGACCAATTTTCTAACTCGCACATTCATGATCTGCTCTCTCTTCCTCTCTGCCTGTCTGTCTGGCCCTCTCCCTCTCTGAAAACTTTGAGGTATGTTAATCCCAAATATCTGCTCATATTCTGTGCGTTTACTAAAGACAAATCTACCATGAAATGAGAGAAGATGTATTAGTCAAGTCACAGATTTTAGCCATATTGAGGTATAACTGACATATAATTGATATAGAAATAGCTATAAATGAAATAGAAATAGCCCAGAAATAAACCCACACACATACAGTTAACTAAACTTCAACAAAAAACCAAGAATATACAATAAGGACAAGAAAATTATTCTGGCAAATTATGTCTGGAAAACTGGATATTCACATTCAAAGAAAATAAATTGGACCTGTATATTATACCATACACAAAACCAACTTAAATAATTATAGACTTAAGCTGAAGACCTGAAAACATAAAAACTGTAAGAAAAAACATAGGGGAAAATCATCATGACATTGATCTCAACAATGATTTCATAGTTATAACACTAAAAGCATAAGAAATAAAAGAAAAAGTAAAACAGGACTATGTCAAATTTAAAAGCTTCTCTACATCAAAGGACACAATCAACAGAGTGAAAAAGCAAACTATGGATTGGTAGAACATATTTACAAACTGTGTATCTGACCAGGAATACAAATGGTCAATAGGTTTATAAAAATGTATTCAACAGCATTAGTCATAAGGAAAATGCAGATCAAATAATATCACCTCACACTTGTTAGGATGGTTTTTAATTTTTTAAAAAGGTAATAAGTGTGATTCGTCTTATTTAGGTTGCAGAAAAAGTGAAACCTTTCTACACTGTTGGTAGGAATGTAAAATGGCACAGTAGCTATAAAAATCAGTATGGAATTCCCTCATAAAATTAAAATAGAATTATTATGTGATCTAAGAATTTCATTTCTGGGGATATATATATATCTAAT
>NW_016807975.1:2073193-2091570 GCF_001698545.2 Rhinopithecus bieti | reverse complement strand
GAAAACCCTCATAAAAATAAAATAGAAAGATTATATGATCTAAAAATTTCATTTCTGGAGATATATATATATCTAATTTAGATATATATATATATATATATATATATAATTTAAATCAGGATCTCAAAGAGGTATCTGCACTGCCATGTTCATTGCAGCATTATTTCCACTAACCCAAATACAGAAACAATCCAAATGCTCATGGCCCAATAAATGGATAAAAAATGTGCTACAGCCAGGTGCAGTGGCTCACACCTGTAATCCCAGCACTTTAGCAGGCCAAAGTGGGCAAATAACAAGGTCAGGAGTTCGAGGCCAGCCTAACCAACATGGTGAAAACCCATTTATATCAAAAATACAAAAGATTAGCTGGGCAGAGTGGTGGCCCCCTGTAACCCCAGCTACTCAGGAAGCTAAAGCAGGAGAATCGCTTGACCCTCGAAGGCAGAGGTTGCAATGAGCTAAGATCATGCCACTGCACTCCAGTCGTGGCAGCAGAGTGCTACTCCATCAAAAACAAACAAACAAAAAGTGCTACATTACAGAATAGAATGTTTCCTGCCTTAGAAAAAAAGGAAATCATGCCATTTGTGAAATAAGTCAGTAAAAAGAGAAAAAATATGGCATAATTACACTTATTTGAGCTAATAAACTAGTCAAATAAATGGAAACACAAAATAGGATGGTTGTTGCCAGGGGAAGAGAAGAGGAATAAGTTGGGAGTTGTTGCTCAATGAGTATACAAAATGAATCAGTTCTCGAGACCTGTTGTACTACATAGTGCCTACAGGTAACAATGTGATACGGTGGACATTAAGGTTTTCAAGACTGTAGATCTTAAGTGTTCTTGGTTCAAAAATAAATAAGTAAATAAATAACTTTGATAAACACAAAGCAGCAATTTTGTATGGTGTAAAGAGGAATGAGAATATTCAAAACAATTCTCATTAATTTGTATTATAATTATAAATGAGCTTCAAAATATGTGGAAATGAGGAAGAACTTTGTCTCATCCAGAGCTTCATAGACTGTGGAGAAATATTAAAGTCTATGTGTTATTACTTTTATGTCTCTTCACTCAAAGAAAAATAGAAATGTCCCAGATAAACAAAAAATTAGTGAAGTCAGAAGTAATAGAAAGTTTGAATGCTGACAAGCCATTGATAAAACAAAGTTGTTAGCCCTAAATTAACCCACAATATGACTGGTCCATAATGGAAAAGAATAAGATATAATGTGTCTTTGTCCATTTTGTGTTGCTATAACAGAATACCTGATCTCGGGTAATTTATAATGGAAAGAAATTTATTTAGCTCGTGGTTTGACAGTCTGGGAAGTTCAAAAGCATGATCCTTACTTCTGGTGAGTGTTTCTGTGCTGCACTTTAACGTGACAGATAGGGTCAGAGGAGAAGTGAACAAACGTAAAGAAAGAGGACCCAACAGGAGGAGGAATCTTGCTTTTTAACAATGTACTTTTATGGGAATTAATCTGCTCCTGAGAGAAGTAATCTTTTCTCTCCAGAGCAAGAACTCACTGTAAGAACACAGCAAGCCACTCACTCAGGATTGACCTCCACGATTCAAATACCTTCCAATGGGCCTCACCTCCCAACACCACCACATTGGGAATTAAATTTGAACATGAGCTTTGGTGTGGCAAACTCAAACCACAGCAGTTGAGATAGGAAGAAAACTCTGCTAGAGTGTTCATAAGTTTGATGAAATTACATCTACTACAGTATAACCCAAATGAGGTGAATGGAATTGTTTTTTGTTCCTGATCTCAGTTGATGAGCCAATAATCATGAAAAGAAAATATTTCTGACATGTAGGGTAGAGTTATAAGCATAGGGATCATATGAGTCTCTAGACAGGTTAAATTTGTGAACCCTAATAGGATACAGTTCTAATTTTGCTAAGCGAAAAAAAAGATCTTTGTGAATTAACACTTTTTGTCACACCTATGCAAATAATATTGATCAAATAAAGTATAAAATTGATTATTTTTGTACATAAAATTACAGAACAAACTTATGGGATTAAATCTATGTTTTAGGGACAAAAACTTGAAAACTAGAAAACTTGGGAACCAAACTAACATATTTTTCTGCCAACATTAGGAATAAGTGTGAATAGCATGTCCCTTGTTAGTAGGTGGATAGATTGCACTTCATATTCTGAGATACACCAAAAATAACAGGTTTTGTTTTGGTTTTGTTTGCTTTTTTAGCTCCCAAACTAAGTTGATCTCTGAGCCTTTCCTATTGAGAGGTGAAACTAGCTGGACTTCTGGGTCAGGTGGGGACTTTTCTGTCCAGCTAAAGGATTGCAAATGCACCAATCAGCACACTGTGTCTAGCTAAAGGATTGTAAATGCACCTATCAGCACTCTGTAAAACAGACCAATCAGCACTCTGTAAAATGGACCAATCAGTGCTCTGTAAAATGGACCAATCAGCAGGATATGGGCGGGGCCAAATAAGGGAATAAAAGCTGGCCACCCAAGCCAGCAGCGGCAACCTACTCGGGTCCCATTCCATGCGGTGGAAACTTTGTTCTTTCACTCTTTGCAATAAATCTTGTTGCTGCTCACTCTTTGGGTCCGCACTATCTTTATGAGCTGTAACACTCACTGCAGAGGTCAGCAGCTTCACTCCTGAAGCCAGCGAGACCACGAACCCACCAGGAGGAACAAACAACTCCAGATGAGCCACCTTTAAGAGCTGTAACACTCAATGTGAAGGTCTGAGGCTTCACTCCTGAAGTCAGCAAGACCACGAACCCACCAGAAGGAAGAAACTCTGGATACACCTGAACATCTGAAGGAAGAAACCCCAGACACACTATCTTTAAGAACTGTAACACTCACCGCGAACATCCACGGCTTCATTCTTGAAGTCAGTGAGACCAAGAACCCACCAGAAGGAACCAATTCTGGATACATTTTCATGGCCCAGATGGGACTATCACCTATTACCAAGTGATGGGAAACACTAAGGCACCAACAGGCTCACCATTGAAATACCTCCTAAGCCATTGGGACCAATTTGACCCACAAACCGTGAAAAAGAGGCAGCTCATTTTTTTCTGCACTATAGCCTGGCCCCATTATTCTCTCTCTGATGGGGAAAAGTGGCCACCTGAGGAAAGTATAAATTACAATACTATCCTGTAGCTTGACATTTTTCTGTAAGAGGGAAGGCAAATGGAGTGAAATACTTTATGCCCAAACTTTCTTTTCGGTGAAGGAGAAAACACAACTATGCAAAGCTTACAATTCACATCCCACTGGAGGATCTCTCAGCTTACCTCGATATCCTAGCCTCCCTATAGCTCCCCTTCCTATTAATAATAAGTCTCCTCTAATCTCCCCTGCCCAGAAGAAAACAAGCAAAGAAATCTCCAAAGGACCACAAAAATTCCCGGGCTATTGGTTATGTCCCCTTTAAGCTGTAGGGGGGGAATTTGGCCCAACCTGGGTTTATGTCCCCTTCTCCCTCTCTGATTTAAAGCACATCAAGGCAGACCTGGGTAAGTTTTCAGATGATCGTGATAGGTACATAGATGTCCTACAAGGTCTAGGCCAAACTTCGATGCCACTTGGAAAGCTGTCATGCTATTGTTAAATCAAACCCTGGTCTTTAATGAAAAGAATGTTACTTTAGCTGCAGCTCGAGACTCTGGAGATACCTGGTATCTTAGTCAAGTAAATGATAGAATGACAGCCAAAGAAAGGGACAAGTTCCCTACCAGGCAGCAAGCCATGTCCAGTATGGATCCCCACTGGGTCCTTGACTCAGATCATGGGGACTGGAGTTGTAAACATCTGCTGACTTGTGTTCTAGAAGGACTAAGAAGAATTAGGAAATAGTCCATGAATTATTAAATGAGGTCCACCATAACTCAGGGAAAGGAAGAAAGTCCTTCTGCCTTCCTCGAGTGGCTATGGGAGGCCTTAAGAGAATATACTCCCCTGTCACCTGACTCACTTGAGGGTCAATTGATCCTAAGAGATAAATTTATAACCCAATCAGCCACGGATATCAGGAGAAAGCTCCAAAAGCAAGCCCTGGGCCCTGAACAAAATCTGGAGGCATTATTAAACCTGGCAACCTCAGTGCTCTATAACAGGGACCAAGAGGAACAGGCCCAAAAGGAATAGCGAGATCAGAGAAAGTCTGTAGCCTTAGTCATGGCCCTCAGACAAACAAACCTTGGTGGTTCAGAGAGGACAGAAAATGGAGCAGGCCAATCACCTGGTAGGGCTTGTTATCAGTGTGGTTTACAAAGACACTTTAAAAAAGATTCTCCTGTGAGAAACAAGCTGCCCCCTTGCCCACATCCACTATGCTGAGGCAATCACTGGAGGGCACACTGCCCCACAGGAAAAAGGTTCTCCGGGCCAGAAGCCCTCAATCAGATGATCCAAAAACAGGACTGAGGATGTCTGGGGCAAGCGCCAGCTCATGTCATTACTCTCACTAAGTTCCAGGTATGTATAATCATTGAGGGCCAGGAAATTGACTTCCTCCTGGACACTGGCACGGCCTTCTCAGTGTTAATATCCTGTCCTGGACAGCTGTCCTCAAGTTCATTACCATCTGAGGAATCCTGGGACAGCCAGTAACCAGGTATTTCTCCTACCTCCTCAGTTGTAATTGGGAGACCTTGCTATTTTCACATGCCTTTCTTGTATGCCTGGAAGTCCCACACCCTTATTAGGGATGGACATATCAGCCAAAGCTGGAGTTATTATCTACGTGAATATGGGGAACAAGTTACCCATTTGTTGTCCCCTGCTTGAGGAGGGAATCAACCCTGAAGTCTGGGCACTGGAAGGAACAAATTCAAGCTCCAGCCTTAAGCCTTCCCACAGGACAAAACTTTTCTGTAAACAGCACACAGAGAGCAGGAATAGCTCTTGTGGGTCCTTACTCAGACTCGTGGGAGAACCCCACAACCAGTGGCATACCTAAGTAAGGAAATTGATATAGTAGCAAAAGGCTGGCCTCACTGTTCACAGGTAGTTGTGGTGGTGGCTGTCTTACTGTCAGAGGCTAGCAAAATAATACAAGGAAAGGATCTCACTGTCTGGAATACTCATGATGTAAATAGTATACTAGGTGCCAAAGGAAGTTTATGGCTATCAGACAACTGCCTGCTTAGATACCAGGCGCTACTCCTTGAGGGGCCAGTGCTTCAAGTGCACATGCGTGTGGCCCTCAGCCCTACCGCTTTTCTCCCAGAGGATGGGGAGCTGGTTGACCATGGCTGCCAACAGGTTATAGTCCAGACTTACCCCACCCCAGAGGATCTCTTAGAAGTCCTCTTAGCTAATCCTGACCTTAACCTATATACCGATGCAAGTTCATATGTGGAAAATGGGATACGAAGGGCAGGTTATGCCATAGTTAGTGATGTAACCATACTTGAAAGTAAGCCTCTTCCCCCAGGGACCAGTGCCCAGTTAGCAGAACTAGTGACACTTACCCGAGCCTTAGAACTGGGAAAAGGAAAAAGAATAAATGTGTACACAGATGGCAAGTATGCTTATCTAATCCTACATGTCCATGCTGCAATATGGAAAGAAAAGGAGCTCCTAACACCTCTGGGGGAACCCCCATTAAATACTACAATGAAATCATGGAGTTATTGCACTCAGTGCAAAAACCCAAGGAGGTGGCAGATTTACACTGCCGAAGCCATCAAAAAGGGGAAGGAGAGGGAAGAACAGCAGCATAAGTGGCTAGCAGAGGCAGGGAAAGACCACCAGAGAGAAAGAGAGAGACAATGCCAAAGAAGGAAAGAGAGAAGGAGACAAAGTCAGAGAGAGAGAGGAAGAGACAGAGAGAGAAGGAAAGAGGAAAAGACAAACGAGTCAAAGAGAGAGAAAGAGATAGAAGTAGTAAAGAAAAAACAGTGTACTCTATTCCTTTAAAAGCCAGGCTAAATTTAAAACCTAAAATTAATAATTGAAGGTCTTCTCTGTAACCCTATAACACTCCAATACCACCTTGTTGTCAGTGTAAACAAGGGCATAGCCCGAAAGCACTGAGGCCACTGACTCCGGAAGTCACCCTGACAATCCATAGCCTTCCTATCAAAAATCCTTGACCCAGCAGGTTTCCTAACAGGGGATCTAAATCTGAAGGTCCGACCAGACATAGGAGGAACTCCCTTCAGGACAGGATGATAGATGGTTCCTCCCGGGTGATTAAGGAAAAAGACACAATGGGTATTCAGTAAGTGATAAGGAAACTCTTACAGAAGTAGAGTTAGGAAAATTGCCTAATAACTGGTCTGCTCAAATGTGCGAGTTGTTTGCACTCTGCCAAATCTTAAAGTACTTACAGAAATAGGAAGGAGCCATCTATATCAATTCTAAGTTAATAAGGACTGAACAAGGTCTTATTTACAACAAAGAATAATTGAAATCCCAAACTTACAAGGTTTTCAACAAAAGTAAAGTTTGCTAAAAAAGTTAACAGTGTAACATGTATTATCCTACTAGCACACATTCTCAAAGGATTTCTCAGATAGTTTACAAGAAATAATAGAATCTATCCTTACTCTACAACCCCAAATAGACTCTTTGGCAGCAGTGACTCTCCAAAATCACTGAGGCGTAGACCTTCTCACTGCTGAGAAAGGAGGACTCTGCACCTTCTTAGGGGAAGAGTGTTGTTTTTACACTAACCAGTCAGGGGTAGTAAGAGGTGCTTCCCAACATTTACAGGAAAAGGCTTCTGAAATCAGACAATGCCTTTCAAACTCTTATACCAACCTCTGGAGTTGGGCGACATGGCTGCTCCCCTTTCTAGGTCCCATGGCAGTCATCTTGCTATTGTTCACCTTCAGGCCCTATACTTTTAACCTCCTTATCAAATTTGTTTCCTCTAGAATTGAGGCCATCAAGCTGCAGACAATCTTACAAATAGAACCCCAAATGAGCTCAACTAACAACTTCTACAGAGGACCCCTGGACCAACGCCCTGGCCCTTTCACTGGCCTAAAGAGTTCCCCTCTGGAGGACACTACAACTGCAGGGCCGTTCTTCACTCCTATCCAGCAGGAAGTAGCTAGAGCAGTAATCACCCAATTCCCAACAGTAGTTAGGGTATTCTGTTTAGAGGGGGAGTGAGAGGTGAAGCTAACTGAGCTTCTGGGTCGAGTGGGAACGTGGAGAACTTTTCCATCTAGCTAAAGGATTGTAAATGCACCAATCAGCACTCTGTAAAACAGGCCAATCAACACTCTATAAAATGGACCAATCAGTACTCTGTAAAATGGATCAATCAGTGCTCTGCAAAATGGACCCATCATCAGGACATGGGTGGGGCCAAATAAGGGAATAAAAGCTGGCCACCCAAGCCAGCAGCGGCAACCCACTCAGGTCCCCTTCCACGCTGTGGAAGCTTTGTTCTTTCGCTCTTTGCAATAAATCTTGTTGCTGCTCACTCTTTGCGTCCGCACTACCTTTATGAGCTGTAACACTCACCGCGGAGATCAGCAGCTTCCTTCCTGAAGCCAGCGAGACCACAAACTCACCAGGAGGAACAAACAACTCCAGATGCGAGAGCTGTAACACTCAATGTGAAGGTCTGAGGCTTCACTCCTGAAGTCAGCAAGACCACGAACCCACCAGAAGGAAGAAACTCCAGACACATCTGAACATCTGAAGGAAGAAACTCCAGACACTCCATCTTTAAGAACTGTAACACTCAACGTGAGGATCCGCAGCTTCATTCTTGAAGTCAGTGACACCAAGAACCCACCAGAAGGAACCAATTCCAGATGTACTATAAAGTTATTGACTCTCCAAGGAAAGTATTTTATCACTGACCTTTAAAAATGCTGACATCTGAAGACATTGTCTTCTGCTTTGTAAATGTAATAATCAGATTTGGTTTATGAGTCAGGGTTTTACTCTGTTGCTCAGACTGTGGTACAGTGGGATGATCATAGCTTACTGCAACCTCAAATTCCTGAGTTCAAGTGACCCTTCTGCCTTAACCTTCTGAGTAGTTGGGATTAAAGGAGTATATCATCACTCCCAACTCCCATAAGAATTTTTTCAAACTTGACTAGACTAACAGAAAGCTTTATAATTTTGGTAATAAAGTGTTTTCAAAACCTTTAAATACCTCTTGTGTTTTCTATTTCATTATTTAGTCCTTCTAAGTCTGACAATCTTGTATTTCTTGTAAACAAACTTCTAAATTCTTTTTCTCTTAGTTATTTCTTCACTCAAAGCTAATCAGAGATTTTCCCCTGAGGTTTTTCAAACAGGAGATGAAACTGAGAATGTGTGAGTCCAGAAATAACTATAATTTCATGTTTCCACCCTCATCATTTTCACAGAATTTAGACGATTGCATTCAGTCCCAGATTCCTAACTTCAACTCTATTGATCCTTTAATATAATCCTATCTTCTTTTAATTTAAATTAGTTCAAATTTGTTTTCCCTTTTACTACTTAGAGTACCCTTGCTAATCAACCAATATAGTATATTCACAAATCTATGAAATGTTATGACGGTCAAAAAGCAGTGGTGGAGAGAGGATCTGAAGAAGCTAGCTGGATCATGTGTCACTGGACGAAGTAACAAAACTAAACCAATTTTACTAAGGATAAAGGTTGTCACTAAAACCCCACATGTAATTATTACTGAAATAGAGGCTTCATAGTTAATGTGATCAACTTCTATTTCCCTTTGTGAATTCAGCATGGCAAATATCATTCTATCCTGTTATGAGACAACTACTGAAAAAAACACAGTTCTGAGTCAAGTGATTATGATTTTTAGAGATAATTCTATTTTTGAGACAATCCTGGGTAGAGAGATACATGATTTTGCCCAATTGGGTTACTTTCCACCTGATGGGTGCTTTTTGTTTTTTGTTTTTAAATGATGATTTACCTGCATACCTGGGCATTCAAGTCCAGTTTCCAATGTTCTCTTGACAACAGCTTCATATTATATTTAAGAATGTCAGACTGATGTCCCCAACATATGTGCTAACTGCACATGTTTTGCAACTCTCACTCTATTGTATGATTTGCATTAAGGTTCATTAATCTTCTCTACACTTTGACTTGGTCCAAAATTAGCCATTAAAAGTAGCTGACCGCCTTAACTTCTGTCACTATCGATTTGCCGGTCTTATTTTTACTAGATTGATATTCACTATGTTTAATTTGCCTAAGTTTTTTTCTTCTCATTAAATCAGTTCTCCTAGTTGTTCATAACAGTGAGGCATATGGGAAACAAAATTCCAATATGCTTCTTTTCTCTTCAGCTCATTTTAGTCAGATCTTACCTGGGTAGAACTTCCAGCTGTTATATACAGCTTTAAAATGTAGGGATATTTATCTAACAGTTGAGAAGAATAGCGATTTGGGAAATTTATCAATGACTGACATGGGTAAAAGAGAGAATACATAATACTTTTAAATTCAATAAAATGTAGTCTTTATTTTTTCTTATTAGCGAAAATAAATTCATTTTAGAATAGAAATACCAGTACAGACCTCTTTTTCTGGCCATTTACATCCTAATAGAATTTCCCCAACTTTCCAAATGTGTTTACACTTAAAATTTTAATACTGAATATTTTCTTTGCTGATATTTTATCTTTTAGAAATAAGACAAAACCACTTAATTGTCTAACTAGTTAGCTCTTAGATGCCTGTGTGGATCCACGGTTTTGCAAGCCCCCTCCTCCTTAAAGAGAGAGAGGAAAATAGTAGGCACAGGTTAGCAGGGACGCAGAAAAGGTATTGCAATTGAGAAGTCTCTGATTGTGGGAAAAGATTATTAAATGAGTTTTGCCAACCTTACAATTTAAACTAGAACTTGTAACTGTAAGTTCTTTGATCCACTTGCCTTGAAGGAATGGTATGATGCATATCATTATACATAAAAGGGGATCAGAATATTTTATGCTTCTTTGATATAAGAATTCAGTTATACTGCAGTGAAGTTCCTACTGGAAAGCCAGAATACATACTTCATACTTTTCCCTTAGATATTGTTTTTATTAAGAAGATATTTTAATAGTCATCTTAAATAGCGACATACTGCTTTTCCTGCTCTTTTTTCTGAGTATCATATAGATTCAGTAATTTTCATTCATATTTCTATGTGTGTTAGTTCATTAGAATTCTTATACTTAATCCTCATTTTTTCCAAATACTTTTTCTCAGTCAAGACTTCATGAATAAAGTTCCACTGTGTCTACTTGACATGACCCCGTTAAGTTTTGAAAGTTTCATTTTTTTTTTCTGAGAAAATGTTGCAGGGTCATCTAGATTTTTTCTATTCCCAGACCTAGAATCAGCCACATTCTCAAGGAATCCAGGTTCCTTGAGAACATCCTTTCAGTGATGATTGTGATACAGAGTGTCTTCTGTAGTTTGGAAGTGTTGTAATTTCTGCCTTGTAAAATCACTATTTGCTGTGTAGGTCATAACTATCATATCAATATAAAATGTCCTCTCAAACTTTAAAAAAATTTTTTTGGTCTAATTCTACCTTTAGTGATACAAATATCATCATCTTGTCTTCATTCTTATTTTCATTTGTTTGATATATCTTTGCCCATCATTTTATGCGTATTATTTCTGAGATTTTTTGCTTTAGATATGTCTCTTATATTTAACATACAGTTGAATTTGACTTTGTAATTCATTGAAAAATTTGTTTTCCTATCTGTTAAGTCAATTTACATTTCTTGATATCACTTAAAAGTTGGTTTTAAATTCTGTCATATTATTTTCTTACTTTTAAGGTATGGATTTGCAAATAAATCTAAAATAATGTATATAAATTAAAACAAGTTATCTATGTCATATGTCATATCTTTTCTTTATTGTTAGCTTGTATTTCTAAATATAAGACCATTTATATTTTTGTTTTCATGGCTACTTTTATCCTAATATTATATGTATGTATCCTAATGTTTGTACGTGATATTACTTATTTCCTAACATATATTTTATCCCAATATCATATAATATATCCTAATAATATGCTAACCTCCCATACACACACACATATTACTATTTTTTCCCATATCTCTTGGTTACCTATGATGATCAACAATAAAATTTTCTTATTACATCTTGCTCCTTTCTCTCTGCTTTTCTCCTCCTGATTCTGTTTAGCAATAGTTTAATGTTTGCTATTTTATTGAATATGATTATTCTTTGTCAGTTTAAAACGTTAAATTTATTCTCCAGTACTACTACCTAAAGGAACTAATGAACTTATTTTTCATATTCGCCTCTCTATTCTCTTCTTTTTATCCCCTCTAATTCTCAACCACTTATCCATATGACATTTGCACTTATTTAGTTTTAATTGTCTGACTACAGATTATTTTATCTTACTGTGTAACAATCATGTTTTATGATAATGGTCACAGATATATTTTTTCCTTTTTAATCCTTATGATTTTCATTTATTTGGCCTAAATTAAAGAACACCAGGAGAGCTTTGAAAGAAAAAAGGCAGGGGAGGGGGTGGGAGACTTTTGGGTATTCACTAGTTCCTGATCTCATAGCGATACAGGAGATAGAAATAAATTATTTTGGCAGATGGTGAAAGTAGAAGAGTCCTTGGCAACACTTCCCTTCTAACTAAAAGCAGCCAAAGCACTTCTTTTCCCTCTAACAAACAGCAGCCTGAAAATGGAAATGCGAACATAGGGAAGCTGAAAGCTTGCATGGGGGAATGTGGCAGCTGCGCCAATAGAAAAGATCTACCTGGGGGCCAGTCAAGTCCAACAAGGAGGCTCCATCTTCCCTTTTGTGTTACCATGTGCACAGTAAAGGAATGGGCAACAGGGCACCAGTCAAGCAGAGAACCCATCTGCATAATAAAAGTGTAGGGTGGGGGAGGCCATAAATTCACACCCTATGCAAATGGCACACCTAGTCCTAACCACAGTATGCTGCTCATCATGCAAAGAGCACACCTGATCTGACCAATCTTTCGCGCCCTGTATAAACCAGACACCACCTCCTCAAGCTCATCCCTAAAACCCCCTGCATTTCACCCCGAAACTGACAACCCATTCAGAACCCCTCTCTCTGCAGGAGGGAGCTCTTTTCTTTCTTTTGCCTATTAAACTTCCACTCTTTACCTTACCCTTCTGTGTCCACGTCCTTTTTCTCCATGGTTGTGGGACATTGAACCTCAGGTATCACCCCAGACAACAAGGCCATTTCAATAGGAAAAACTTTCAATCAATGACTATTAAACATGATTTCTTTTTAAATTTTAGTCATTGACATTTTTACTTCTAGAATTTTCATTTGATGCTGTTTTAAATAACAGCTTTGAGCTGTAATTCACAGACCACAAATTTATCCTTTTAAAGTGTACAGTACAGTGTACTTATTTTCCAGGTTCATTTATGTTTTAGTACGTATCAACAATTCCTTCTTTTTTATTGTTGAATAATATTTCACTGTTTGGATATATCACATTATATTTATTTAACAGTGGACATTTGGAACATTTTCACTTTTCAGCATTACGCATAATGCTGTTATAAACATTTGTGTGCAAGTTCTTCTTTGAATATATATTTTCAGTACTCTTGGATATATGACTCAGACTGTAATTGCTGAGTAGCATGCTTACTGTATTTTTAACATTGTAAAGAACTGCAAAACTCTCTTCCAAAATGGCTGTAAGATGTTACTATCCCACTAGTAATGACACATAGTTTAATATTCCTTTTTTTTTTTGGAGGCAGTCTCACTCTGTTGCCTAGGCTGGACTGCAGTGGTGCTATCTCAGCTCACTGTAACCTCTGCCTCTTGGGTTCAAGCAATTGTCCTGTCTCAGCCTCCCAAGTATCTGGGACTATGGGCATACACCATCAAACATGGCTACTTATTTTGTATTTTAGTAGAGACAGAGTTTCGCCATATTTCCCAGGCTGGTCTTGAACCCCTGAGCTCAGGCAATCTGCCTGTCTCAGGCTCCCAAAGTGCTAGAATTACAGGCATGAGTCATTGTGCCAGACTTAATATTTCTATATCCTTTCCAAAACATGTTTTCTCTATAGTCGTTGATTTTAGCTATCCAATTGGATATGAAATGATACTTCAATATCATTTTAGTTTGCATTTCCCTAGTGACTAATGATTTGTATTTCTCATGTGTTTATTGGACATTTGTCTACTTTAAACAATATTTCTATATAAATGTTTTGCCCTTTTACAATTGGACTATCTGTCTTAAACTTTGAGTTGTAAGTGGTCTTTTGCTTCCTGCATATAAGTTCTTTATTGAAGATATTAATTGCAATTATTTTCACCCATTTTTTAGATTGTCTATTTCTAAGAGTAGATCTAAATCTAAAATTAATAGATTTTATTTCTTAAAGTTAGATTTAAAGAAAAATTTTTTAAAAGTACAGAATTCCCTTTCCCTGGTCTATAGTTTCTCCTATTGTTAATGTCTTGCATTAGTATGACTCATTTGTGGAAATCAATGATCCAAAAGTGATACATCATTATTAACCAAAGTCCATTGTTTACATTAGAGCTCACTCTGAGTTGTACAGTTCTATGGGTTTTGCCAAATGCATTATATCATGTTGCATTACAATGTTCCTGGGATTTTGGTTTTACTCAGATGTGGTGAGGGCAGCAGATCAGTAGATGATTGCTATTAAAAAGATAGTTTATTACAGTTCCCAAGAGGAAGGTAAGCAAGGTATGGTCACAGGGGAGAACATCAAAGTCAGTTGCAGGCAGAGAGGGAAAGCTAGGCAAACTGCTTGAAAGTCTTACGATTTTTGTGGGAAGAAGTGAGGGAGTCAGTGTAAACAGGATAATGAGGTTTAAGATTGGATAGTTTAAACAACTTCACCAGTATCTCAGGTATAAGGGATGCCTCTAGGTGTCTGATGTCTAGGGAAGGGATCTGATTTCAGGGAAGGAAACTAGCGTCACAAATGTAAAAGATCAACAAAGCTAGTGGGTGGGGAATATGGACTCTGAATTTGTTAGTTTGCATATGAAGCACAGGCTTGCAGGAGAATTCCTTACTCTCTCTAGGAATCTGTTAACCCTAGGAGGAGCAGTACTGTCCTAACTGTCCCAGATATCAAGATATCAGACTCAAAAACTAGAAAACATGGTTAATATTCATGTATCTACCATGACAGTATTATACAGAATTGAATCCTTTCATTATCCTAAATATCCTCTGTGTTTCACCTACTTATCTCTTCTTCTCCCCTCAAGCTCTAGCAATCACTGACCTTGTAATTGTCAGTATTGTTTTGTCGGTGGCTTTTAAACAAGAACAACTCCACCTTTAATAGGAGCTGGGTGAAATGAGGCTGAGACCTACTGTACTGCATTCCCAGATGGGTAAGGCATTCTAAATCACAGGATGAGATAGGAGGTCAGCACAAGATATGGGTCATAAAGACCTTGCTGATTTTTTGCAGTATAAGAAGCCAGTAACGAAGCCAGTAAAAGAAGCCAGTAAAGAGTAAAGAAGCCAGCCAAAACTAAGATGGCCATGAGAGTGACCATCACTGCTACATTCCCAAGTATGTAGCCTTTTCAGGTTGGCTTTTTCCACATAGCAATATACATTTAAAGTACCTCATTGTATTTTCATGGTTTGATTCATTTTTACTGCTCAATTATAGTCAATTTCATAGATGTATCACAGTTTATTGATCCATTCACCTATTGAAAGGCATCTTGGTTGCTTTCAATATTTAACAATTAAACTGCTATAAACCTTCATGTGCAGTTTTGTTGTGGACATTAGTTTTCAACTCATTTGGGTAAACAATGAGAACCAATGTTGAATCACATTGTGATGTGCTTAGCTTTGTAAGAAACTGACAACGTGGCTTAAGTTGTCATATACTAATTGCATTCCCATCAGTAATGAATTAGAATGTCTTTAGCTTCAATCCTCTTCAGTATTTGGTATTATAGTGTTTTGGATTTTAGATATTCTAATAGTTGTTTAGGTATCTTGTTGTTTTTAAAATCTGTAATTCCATTAATGACATATGAAGTTGAATATCTTTCATATGCTTATTTTCCAACTGTCTACTTTCTTTGGTGATGTGTCTTTTCACATGTTTTACAGATTTTTTAACTGGCTTAAATATATGGTTTGATAGAGGAAATAAAACTTAGTTTGGTGGGGTGACTATAGATTGTAATAATCTATTGTATAACTCAAAATTGCTAGAGGAAATAATTTGAATAGTTGTAGCATAAAGAAAAAAATATTTATGGTAACAGATATCCCAACGTACAAAGATTTGAGGTTTAAAACTTACATAAATGTACTGTCACATGTAGCCCAAAATTATGTTCATCTATTATGCATCAATTTTTAAAAATCACGCTTTTGCCAAGCATGTACATAGCCCTGAACATGTGTACAGTATTCTACATTCTCAGGAATAAATGAGAGCTTTACAAAGCTTTCTATGGAAATCTTATTCTCCTACTATTTCTTTCAAGTGTTTCAACTAGCATCTTGTTAGCAACAGCTGTTATAGCCACCTCAGGCAGGTTAAATGTTAAACAGTTGTCATTGATTGTTTTCTACAAATGCACTGAAGACAGGACTGTTTGCATAAAGGAAACTGTAAGTCAGGTCAAATAAAAACAATCTCTGAGAACAGAGCATTTTCAGAGAGCTGCCAATAGGTGAATAGTGATAATTATCTGAGAGAGACCATTTTCATCACGTTTTAAATACATTCTGCTTCTCCAATGACTAGTAGACTGCTATTTTCCAAAACCACCACTGTTGTAAAGTTTTTGTTCTTTAGTTTTTTAACGCTACTGCAGAACTGGGGACAGGTGAGTAGAGGGTAAGTTAAACATCACAAAGCCTTCTGATCTTATCAGGATTCAACCATTTTATTTTTAATACTGCTTTTTTGGATGGTTGTAAATCTTTAATTTGAAATTCTGGAAAAGTCAGTTTTTACTTTTTTTTTTTTTTTCAACTTTCTCTTTTTTTTTTTTTATGGAGAAGTAGACTTTAACAAGTCCTTATTCTGCCATTCCAGACATTTTCTTGATTTCTTTTACAGAATCCAATTTTCTCATAAGATTTCTCATGTTCTTATCTACGTCCTCCATGGTTTCATATTTTGAACATACTTACTAGTTACTTAAAATCTTTTTTACTATTCCAATATATGGATTACCTATTAATCTGTCTTTTCTATTTATTTCTTGCTTTTCATTCATATAATCTTCTCTTTGCAATATCTAGAATTTTTTATTTGAGTGATGTACCATTGCATATCCAAAATTACACGGTATCTAGATAATATTGTCTTCCCCTAGAGGTGATACACTCTTTCATGCTATAGAACAATAAAGTGTTGCTGAATCACTTCTGTCTAATTAGAGAGAAAGTTAGTTTAGGCCCGGGTTCTGTCTACCTTTTAATCACCTGTTTATAAGACATAGTCCTCCACATTCTTTTCTGATTTTGGCTCACTACGGTCACCTGAAATGAATAAAAAAAAAAATCATAATCCAGTTTTAAAGAATTTATTCAAGAGAAAAGCTGGGGATCCCCATCAGGAAAAAACATACTCCAGAGAAATGGGATCAGTGCTCTAAAGTTAAAAGTCAAGGTTTTGCTTATATAGGCAGAAAACAAAAATATTTAGCAGGGTTATACATTTTCTATACATGATTGGTTTATGAAATGTAACAATTTAATAAGGTACAGTTTGTCTTACTTTCCCTGCAGCTTGCTTTTTTTTTTTTTTAATTTAAAAGATTGTATTTAACATTTCATCTTAAGACAAAGTGATATTCATGAAATCATTGTGTAAGTTAGGTAAAATGAAAGTTAGTATATAATGAAGGTCAACAGTGAAGGGGGAAGGAGTCTTCCCTGGCACCCTTTAGTCATTTACAGCATTTTACAAAATAATGTAGGTAAGGAAAAAGGCTAATTCATAATTAGAGAAATAAAGGTTACAACTGCCTAGGATACAGAAACTTGTTGGGTGACTCAGGCCCCATAATCATACTTTGTTAAGGCTCAAAATAATTGAACTTTCCAACAGCATAGATTTTGAATTACTTATTTTCACACTACCGGCCTTTCCCACTTTATTGAACTATGGACATTTATTTGTGAGGCAAAACTCAAATTTTCATTCTATACACCATTCTTTTTTGTCTCTATGATAAAAAATGGAAAATGTTCCCAGGAGCAACGTAATCTTCACGATTTCAGCATACCTCTTTGATATTCTCCCTTCTTCAAAACCTTTGCCTCTGTGTTCCTCATTTCACCAGCTTTCTAATGCCTTAAAATAGACTTTCATATTTTATAAATCCAAAATTGTTATTTTTAGCAGCAGTATTTTCAGCATTTTATGTGGAAGATCATATGTAGATGCAGCAGTTCTAATTTACTTTTTTTCTAGCCACATCATAATGAATTAGATTTTTTAAAGACAATCATAAGTATGAAAATTCAATATAGAGAAGGGGCTGGGAAATTTTTTTAGATCTGAGAATAGGTTTTATGTTCACTTTCCCCAGCTCTCTAATGGATGCCCTCCCGACCTTCTGTCTTTCTCATAAATGCTTACAGTAATGCCCATTCTTACCACTGATTCCTTTATTCTGGAAAAGTGTTTCTGGGTTCTGCTTTTATTTGTTATCCTCAGATTTTTCCTGCCACCTGACCAACAAATTTTGTGTAGCTTCTGCTAGTTTGGGGTTGTTTAGTTTATTAGTCTATTTAATCTTCTGACATATTTTGAAGAAAAATATAGGCCTCGTGTCATTTCACCCATACAATACCAACAATCATCTTTGGAAGGCAAGGGCAGCATTTATTCCATTACAATAAAGTCTGACATACTATAAAGTGTTGTTATTGAGAAGGTTTTTGTTTGAATAGTGCACGCACACATACATACTATACATGTGATGGTTAATATTGAGTGTCAACTTGATAGGATTGAGGGATACAAAGTATTAATCCTGAGTGTGTGTGTGTGAGTGTTGCCAAAAGAGATTAACATTTGAGTCAGTGGGCTGGGGAAGGCAGATTCCCCCTTAATCTGCTGGGTACAATCTAATCAGCCTCCAGCAAATATAAACCAGGCAGAAAAACGTGAAAAGGAGACACAGTCCTAGTCTCCCAGCCTACGTCTTTCTCCCATGCTGGATGTTTCCTGCCCTCAAATATCGGACTTCAAGTTTTTAGACTTGGACTGGCTCTCCTTGCTCCTCAGCTTGTAGACAGCCTACTACAGGACCTATTGATCATGTAAGTTAATACTTAGTGAATCCATATATATATATTTATATATATATATTTATATATT
>NW_016807975.1:2052008-2069971 GCF_001698545.2 Rhinopithecus bieti | reverse complement strand
ACACACACACACAGGTATGTATTTTATTTTAGTTCTGTCCTTCTAAGAGAACCCTAATACAATACACACAGTTTCTACTTTACATTTTTCCTACAAAATATCACAATTTTTACTCACGTCTGCATTAGAAGCTTTATTTCCCTATTTACTGAGTTATAAGTTATTTCTTCATATTCTATATTGATTGTGAAGCATGATAGATATTTCATTTTTATAAAGGATTAATTGTAAATTATGGTATATTTAAGTCTTAATAATATCAAACTTATAAATTACAATTTTGTTGCTTCTGTATGTGATCTCATATATCTAATTTTCCTTGGTTTCTCTTTTAGTTTTTTTTTTTGTGCTAAACTGACATATTTAATATTTATTATCTTTCTCTGACTCAAAGAATTTTTTACAAGATGCTAATGAAAAGCTGTGGTTTACATCAGTAAATTTTTCAGTTAGGAAAACTCCATCCTGTGAAAAATGTAATGAGGAAAAGCAGAGTAATCCTATAAAAACTGAAAAACATTATGAAACACACATGAACACACATGTGCATGCAAATGTATCTGAGAAAATTTAATCTAGACTGGAATTAGATAAGAATATTTATATTTTAGATATAATAATGACTGATTATGTACAAAATAGTATTCTTATATTGCAGATAACTTACAAAATTCATTTTAAAACCAGGAATTTTAGAGTAACAGTAAAATATTTCATGCTAGAATTTTAGATTATGTTGGACAATTTTATTTTATTCTCATTTTGTTTTCTTATTTTACATACGCCATTAATTGGAGGAAAGTGTAACACAATGCTAGTAGTATCCTCAGGTAATTGATTCAAAATTGGTTCTAGCGAATTAACAAAATTATTTTAAATATTGAGAAACCTGTCATTATTTACTAATCCTATTTGGAATAACCTAGACAGCAATAAATCAAGCAAAATGTGCAGAACATCACAAAATGATTAAATTGTTCTCTTCAATGAATTATATCACTCTTTTTGTGTACAGATTTTCCAGCATCAAATTAAATTTTAAAATAATTACACTGGTTATGATATTGGTAAACATGCATTCCAAGGCACAGCTGTGCCATTTTCTGGCAATGTTCCCTTTGATGAATTACTTAACTATTCAATCATTGTTTATTTAATTGTAAAATAAACATACAGAACACTAGCTATTTCTACACATAGTACTATTTGACTAGGTAGGTTATTTTATTTAATGTTCTCAATATTGTAAGAAGCAAGGCATTGATAGCTTAATTTTATACATATGATACCAAGAGTAACTCATTATATGTGTGTGTGTGCACATGTAAATTATTGATCTAATTTTAGACTTATAGAAAAGTTACAAAAATATGGTATATACATCATATATCCTTTACCCAGACTCACCAATTAATTATAATGTTCCCCATTTATTTTACTATTCTTTGTTCTCTCTGTTCTCTCTCTCCTCTCACTTTCTTCCTTACTCTAAGAATATACGATTTTGTGTATATATTTTAAAATCATTTGAGTGTGAGTTGGGGACATAGTACCCATTTATTCCTTAGTACTTCGCTATGTATTTACTAAGACTGAGGTCATTCTATTATATACCACAATATAACTATCAAAATCAAGATATTTAATATAAACACCATGCTATTATCCATATTAGATCCTCTATACAAATTTATTTTATTGTTCCAAAATTGTGTTTTAGATTTTGTTTGTTTTTCCAATCCTGGAGCTAATCCAGAATCACTTATTGCATTTACCTGTTGTCTTTCTGAGGTATCTATTACATAAAACAGTTCCTCAAACCTTTCTTTTCTTTTATTGTAAAACATATTATAATCGAAAATATTAATAATTATATATGACATGGAAAATGTCAGTATAGCTGTTATTGGTAAACTGGTTTAATTAAATGAGATGCTACATGTAGGAAGCATTCAGTGAAACAGTATATCGAAAATATTCTATAAATTTATTCTAACAGTAATATGTGTGATATATTAAAAAATTAACTAAAGGCATTGACTATTTGGAAAGATATCCATTTAAGTTTGGTTGAAATAGGGTTTTATTTTAGAGAATAATTTCTATTCTTTACATTATCATTGATATATCATCTTCAAAGTTGTGTGTTTAGATGAAATTAAAAGAGTAATCACCTGATTGACTAACCAACTAATATAATTCATTTTTCATCTATTTGTCTTTGTTTTTCTGTTTCTTTGAAGTTGTTTGTCCTGAAATATAGTTTCTGATCACTTTGTGTAAAGTATCAATTCCACTGTGTCTTAGCTATGAGAAGTTGTTCAAGTTGCAATTTTCATTTTTATTCATCACTTATTTAAATTGAATCTAAGTGATAGTTCCTTTCCTCAGGAGGAAGCAAATAGTAAATATTCAAGTAGCATTCAAAATATTAGTTTAATTATTTATGAATTGCACCACTGGTTGTAAATTAAGATCAGATACTTAAGATGCACATATACATGAGTTAAAATCAAGTTACTAGCTGTTTGCCTTACGGCAATTTTATTTGAGTCTCTTGAAATCCCCATTTCCTTAGTTGTAAAATAGAAACAATAATAGTATCTATCTTATAGAGCTTTGCAGATATTTAACTAAAGCAATACACTTAAAATGACTAGCCTGATGTCTCACAAATGGAAAGGGTTCTGTTGGATATTCCTATAGGCTACATATTTATGTTTTTTCCTCTGTGAACTCCAGAGGACAGTTTGAAATAATTTTTTAAAACAATTAGAGTTGTTTAATAAGGAAATATATTGGCTGTGAATGCTCTACATTGAAAATAATAAAATTATGTAAGAAGCATAAACAGCCTATTTCTCCAGTCAGGCTAAGCTCTCTAAGCTTTCTATTAAGACTTTTTTTTAACATTAGATTTTATGATGCTATGACTTTATGTTCAATATCTGAAGACTATCTAGAGATCATTTTAAGAGGATTTTCTTATAAAGTAGGCCCATTGACATTTTTAATACCGATTAATATTAAATTTTATAAGACTTTAGAATATTCCTCAGGGACCTTTTTTTTTCTGTTTTTGTTGTTATGCTTCACTCTTCTGGAATGTGAGCAGCATATATTAAATGAGGACACAAGAAAAGTACCTTGATAGCTTTAATGATCTGGTCAGACTAACATTTATTATATGTGATAGTAAGCAGTATTTAATTATGATAAAATAGTAATAACAATTATAACAGACAAAATTTAGTGAGCACATACTATTTGTTAAGCACTATTGGTAATTTTACATATTTTACTTATCCTTATAACAATTTTATGATAATATGGGGAGTTTTTATGATCATAGTTTTATTACAGAGAAATATTAATTATATATAGATATTACCTCCCAAATCAAATTAGTAATGAATTAGAAAGCATTCAAACCCAGATCAGCTGACACTACATAAACCACTCTTTTCTTCCTATACTAGATTTTCAAAAATTTGCCTTATCAGTGGATTGTCTAAACAACAATACTGCATTGTCAAAAGCTTTGAACCCATTACCCTTTTACATCACAATGGTAAAGTATCTTTGGCAGCTATCAACATAAATCAAATAGAATTAAATATAAGGAAATTTATTATCTCACAACACTGGAAGTCCAAAGATAAGCTTCAAGGTTGAATTAATTCTAAAGAATTTATTTTGGTTTATTTCTCTATGATTTTTCCTCTATCCTCAGGCTACTAGTCAGAGAAATGTCTCATACTTCTGAATAATATTCAAAAACAGATGAACAAAATGTATATAGTGTCTCTTCCTGGAGAGCTATTAGCATTAAAATAATCACAAAGACCTCAGGAGACTGTTACATTTCATTAAATCCCATGTCTATTTATAAATGAATGTCTACCTAAAGGCAATATCATGTAATCATTGACTTAGTTCTATGACTCAAACAAGAAAGATAAGATAACTATGATCAGCTTAGGCCACCACAGCACACAGGATGCCGGAACCTACTTACAACACGAAGTGAAAGAGGTGGAAGGAGCTTTGTGGTGAGAAGACCTATGTTCACTAGAAATCTTTTTGATATTTACCACACATATCAACATAATAAATGTTCTGAGAGCTCCTAAAGAATCTCATTTAATTTCAAATATCTAAATATTTTCTAAAATTATATGACTGTGGTTGTTTCATAAGGTAGTTATTAGCATAGCAGAATACAAAAATATCCGTTGCAAAATTTGGAGATATTTTGTTCTATCTCAATAATTATCAAATTATAGGAAATAAAAATTGCTTCCTAGCACGAAAACACATACAATCCTATGACAGCACAAACTGCAAAATCTGTGGCTAAACGGTTTACAAGTTATTTATCATTTGATTTTGACACACAATGAAATTTGTACAGTGACTGAAATATATCTGAGCAATGTTCTGACTAAAGATGGATGAAATTACAAAGATTTAAGTATGGTCAATGAAGAATTTGGAAACAAAACCTGCAAAAGTAATTTAAAATTATCTGTCATTAAATCTGTTGAAATTCATAATCTCAAGTAGTATCCCTTGATTTACTTTCTTTTATATATGTGTTTGCCATTGTAATTCAAGATTTTTACTCAAAAATTGTACAAAGAAATTCTACTCAGTATGTCTTCCACGCATCTTCTAAAATCTGTCAAAAAAATCTAGGAATACTAGTGTCTGAACTTGTGATGACTTGAATGTAGAAAATGTGTCAGATTCCCACAGCACTTTTGCCTTTGTTATCTGATTTGATACTCACAGTAACCTTACAAAGTAGATTGTCATCATGTTTGCACTTAAGGAATATTAAGCTGCATTACTTTCATTTTCCAAATTGAAAAGTAATTATAAAATTATAAAAATAAAGCAAATGAAGATCTGTAAAATCAGGTCATATAAGTTTTAGATAAAGGACTAATACAATTCTGTGAACAGAAACAAAAGTAATATTTAACACTTGACCACAGTTTGTCAACAACCTACATAATTAAAATGAAACCTCTTCTGAAACTCAGGACCTTAGCATACCTGATACCTTTTACCTGGGATGCTGACAATTTTTTTTAGCATTTATATATAACAATGGCAATGATTAAAATAAAAAGACACAATGACAATAACCATCTATTGATCATACACTGTGTGCTAGTGCCTTATGCACATTACATATTCTTCTCGCAATAACCCTAAAGGGTTGGAATCATTATCTAGCCAATGATAACTCAGAATCAAAGAATTTAGAAATTTATTTAAATCCTTAGACTTACAGTGAAGATTTAAAACTCATTTCAAATGCTTGAAAAACACTCAGAATAAATCTTTTCTCTAGCATACTACTCAATTTATAAATTACCAAATAATCTGACTTCTAAACTTTGATCAATTATCAATAGCAACAATTTAAAAGAGTTAATTTAAAGAAAATACCTCATTTTTCCATGTGGTTTTGTTACAGTGGGTAGCTGTAGACATCAGGTGGGCAGGAGAGGCCTCTTCCTAACAGGAATATCAGGTGACCATCAGATGCCATCAGATGATGGTCAGGCGGTTAACTGTCTCTCTAAAATCATTGGTCACAGCTGGTGCGAGGGAACGGCAGTCTCCCAATGGATAGAAAACATCTGAAACTGGTGATCAGCAGCTTCCTGATAAGATCTCAGGAGTTGGGCAGATGGGCTTAAGTATGAACATTAAGAAGCAAAATGGCAGAAATTAACTGGTATATGACTTCCTAAGGACATTCAACTGGTAAGGGAAGTACTCCTTAAGTGAGCATGCATACAACTCCAGTTAAACACTGCGCATAGTACCTCTGCAAGCACTAGCAGCCACTGTGCATGTGGACAGCCCACACCAGGAGAAGAATCAGGGGAGAAGGAACACAAGACCCAAGAAGTGTGCCTACAAGTATTAATAAAACCCCAAGTCAAAAGGTCAAACCATGCACTTGATGTCTTAAGTCTCCCACTTGACCCTCTTGGCTCTGCACTTTCCTTGTATCTCTTTCTGCCTTATGCCCCTTAGTGAAATTTTTTCTGATGAGGCAAGAGTAGAGGTTGTTGCAGACTTGTACAGATTTGCCGCAGATAACATAACTTTGGTGCCGCGTAACTCAGGTTCTGCCATTAACAATTTGAACATAGATATGGTAACTAGGGTTTCTCAACTTCAGGACTATTGACATTTTGGAGCAGGTAATTGTTTTGTGTGTATGACTGCACTGAGTAAGACCTATAGCAGAAAAAAGAACGATAATTAAGCAGTGTAGGCTAACAAAAGGGTGAGGGGGAAAAAGGGAGGGAAAGAAAAATGATTAAAGAACAGAGATTTTATTTGAGAAAAAATAGGATATATTTTGATAAGTAGCAATGAGACTCAAAAACTGATAGGATCATTTCCATGAATTTAAGTAAATTCAGCTGACCCTCTTTGCCAGTAAAAGTCAAGAGTTTGAATGAGGCACCTTCACTTTTTGATGTGCGTTGGTGTTCTAAAAATACTTTACATAAACTCCAATTCCAGAGTCCAAATGTCAGAAATTCCAATTAAGTCTGCCATTCTAATACCACCAGCAGAACTGTAGGTGATTCACTGGTTAGAAATAGAAATGCTCTGAAAGGAGTCCATGCGAATACAGTAAGTCCTCAGTTAACATCATCAACAGATCCTTGGAAACTGACTTTAAGCAAAAAGACATAGTGAAACCAATTTTGTCATAGGTTAATTGATATAAACAAAAGTTAGGTTTCTATGACGTATTTCTGGTCACTAAAACATTGCTAAACTTCTATGTAAAGACCAAAACACTTCTAATATTAAACATTGAAATGTGAGCTCTACATACATTTAAGAAAGATTAATAAAAACAAATACAATTATTATTTACCCAATTATTCTGGTTCTGGGATCCAGTTACACTGGCTAGGGCCTATTCGGGCATGGCAGGATAAAAGATGAGAGCCAGCCCTGGACAGGACGCCATCCCATTGCAGGGTGCACTCACACACGACATACACACTACAACTGGGACAATTTAGGCATACTAATTCGCCTAATGTGCATATTCTTGGGATGTGGAAGGAAATGGAAGTACCTGGAGACAACCCATGCAGGTGTGGGCAGAATTCGCAAATCACATACAGACAGTGGTGCCAGAGGGGAGTAATTTTTTTAAATTACTATTATAACAAAACAACATTGAACAAAACAACATTTGAGAATCTATTATGTTTGGGTTTCAGATACCAAGATTATTTCCAGGTGGTGGTATCTTGTAAATAGGAACAACTGTTAAAAGATCCAGGTACAAATACTTAGACTACCGATTATGGGGAAATACACAGCTTAGAAATCACTGGGAAAACCTCCTCTTACAGATGAGAGAACTAATATGAAATTTCAGAATGAGTGCTGTAAGTTCTTCTGACACAGAAACCACCTTGAGGAAAGGTAGAAAGATTCTTCATAACTCTTCCACTGTACATAGCCCAACTCAACAGATGTGGCACCAAAGTTCATCTGAAAGTGGATAGCTATTCTCCCTAAAAACTATCGCTGTTTGCAAGCAGGCAGTATATAAACACAAAAACATAACGGTCTACGTGCAATTACAGTTTCAACATCTCATTGTACAAGGAATTAGGAAAGGAAGTATCATTGGAGAACAGGACTAGAAAATTTGACTTGAATTTACTTTCTTAATAGGAAGAGGATCCATTATTTTATTGGAATGGTTTGAGAGAAATGACGGAGATTATCGAGAAGGTAAAGATCATCTCTAAAATACCATCTGTATTAGTCCGTTTTCACGCTGCTAATAAAGACATACCCGAGATTGAGTAATTCGCAAAGAAAAAGAGATTTAATGGACTCACGGTTTCACGTGGCTCAGGAGGCTGCACAATCATGGCAGAAGGCTAGGAGGAGCAAGTCACATCCTACCTGGTGGTAGGGAAGGGAGAATGAGAGCCAAACAAAAGAAGTTTCCCCTTATAAAACCATCAGATCTCATGAGACTTATTCACTACCACGAGAACAGTGTGGGAGAAATCGCCCCCATGATTCAATTATCTCCCACTGGATCCCTCCCACAACACATGGGAATTATGGGAGCTACAATTCAAGATGAGATTTGGGTGGGAACACAGCTAAAACCTATCACCATCTATCAGTCTGAATCCTCCGAAAAGCAGACACCAGGATAGAAATGAATATAAAAGAGATTTATTGGTAAAACACTCGTGAATGACAAATGGGAGGAAGCAAGAGGAAACAAGAAGAGCTTTAGCCTTTGATGCATGTCGGAGCTCTGTGACCAGAAAAGAGGAACAAAGGAAGATTGGGCAGGAAGAGTCTCAGAATGTTCCATCTGAGCCATATTTTCTCTCACTGGGAAGAAATGCTTTGATATTCTAGTAAGTTTTAATCATTGATTAGTGAAATTGTTTTCAATTTTCCTTGACATTAATATGTACTTTTAATATTCTTTAAATAAACAGCTAATTGCGTAAAATAATTTGTTTTTAAAAATACTCTTTTGTTCTCAAAGTTTATAGTTTTGCAGGTATTTTACATATTGAACTTCCTCCTTATTCTCCCTATATTATTTAGGAATCTATTTGCTTAATATGCCGAAGCAAAATGCACTTGTCATGTGTGGCTGGTGTAAAATAGGCATTTCATTCTATTTTCAGTGTGGCTGCTTTCTAGAACAATGACAAAAAATGTAAATGGATATATGTGTGTTGATGTGTTGCATTCTATAGCACATATATAAATATATATAATTATATATGACATAACAAATATTGTTATATATAACAATACATAATATATATGCTATAACATAATATATAATATAGAAAAATATATAGCATATATGAATATATATTAAATATATAAACACATATATATTTTTATGTATACATATATTTGGTTGGTTGGTAAAATTTTGGGGGGGAATATGGTTTTATGCTATTTTATTTTATTTTTATTTATTTATTTCGAGACAGAGTTTTGCTTGTTGTCCAAGCTGGAGTGCAATGGCCAATCTTGACTCACTGCAACCTCCACCTCCTGGGTTCAAGCAATTCTCCTGCTGCAGCAGGAGGAGGTTGAAATGAGTCAAAATTGTGCCATTTGACTCCAGGCTGGGTGATAAGAGTGAAAATCCATCTCTTTCCCTTTTCCAAAAGGGAAAGAGGTTATTTTCTACATAACCTTCTGTTGAAAAGAGATTTATATGAATGAAAATAGGAAGAATAAAGAACATCAAAGGAAAACAAATGACACATTTTTTATATAATTTTGAAAATAAAACTATAATTTTTTATATTGTCTATAACCAATGAAAGAGGAGTATCCAGACATTTTGAGGACTGTTGGATATGATCTCTGCACAGAAACTTGAGTTAAATGATGTAAAGACTCATGTTGTTCACATTAGAATAAGGCATATAGGTGACAGGAATGAAAGGAGGCAGTAAAAGAATGTTGGCCAAAATTCACCTCATAATTGTTTGAACAAGTACACAGTCTCACACTATTTTGTTTTGCTCAGTCCCTAAGTATGTAATTGGACACATTTATTTAGCAGTTGAATGTATATATTTCAATTTTCTGTTTATAAGATATAACTTTAGATTATCATGAGATGTTATTTACTCTATCACTCATGATTAATTATCTACCTCCTAATAATTACATTTCTTGTAGGCCACTTGCTTACCAAATAGAATAATAATGATAAGTTGTATCTTTAAAATTCATTGTCTTTATTTTCAAATCATGTGCTCTTTCCATTATTGTTGTGTAGTTATATTCTTAACCCATTTTATGTTAAAATATTATTCTAATTTCTTTATTATTAAAGAAACATATCCTCATAATTGAAAACAGGAAGCATAAAGAACATCAAAAGAAAACAAAAATTCACTACTCATTATGCATAGCTTAATAAGTTACTCATAATATCTCTAGCATTATAGGGTCAAGAATCTTACATAAAACATTAATGATAGCAACAATAGAAACAAATTAATGGAGAAAATCAATAATCTTATCATAAACACATATTTTTAATAAGACATAAGATGTTTTCCTGCATTGAGATAATAACTCAATAGGCTCTCAAATGTCTGGGGAAATATAGCAATAGGAATGCAAGGAGCAAAGAAATCGAGTCATTTTTGTTATCTCAATGTCACTGTACAGGTTGACAATAAGTTATTAGGCTAGTATTAATGTCTCATATCAAGTTACATGCTGCTAACTAGACAAAAGGAACTCTATCCATCTGCAACATACCCTCCTATCTTCTGCAAAAATTGCTGTTTTGTCTTTTCTCTTTCTGCTTGTAGGATCCTTTCTTTATCTTTGATCTTTGGGAGTTCGCTTATTTAAGTGCCTTGAGGTAGGCTTCTTTTTGTTAAATTGTCTTGATACTCTATAACTTTCTTGTACTTGAATGTTGATGTCTTTCTCTAGGTTTAGGAAGTTCTCTGATATTATCCCTTTGAATAAATTTTCTACTCCTATCTATTTCTCTACCTCCTCTTTATGGCCAGTAATTCTTAGATGTTCCCTGTCAAGGAATTTCAGGTATATGAAAGGACTTGGGTGTTGTGATCTAAGCTGTACCTGCATCACTAGGCAATCCAAGCTCACGAGTCTTACAGACTCATGGAGTTACTGCCTTGATGGTCTTGCTTAAGTCTGGAAGAATTCCATGGAATACCAGGCAGAAACTCATGTTCTCTTCCCTTACTTTCTTCTATACAAATGGAGTTTTTCTCTGTGTTCTGAACCACCTGGGGCTGGGGCTAGGGTGACACAAGAGTCCCTGGGGCCACTACCACTGGGACTGAGCTGGGTCAGATCTGAAATCAGCACAGCAATGCATCTCTCCCAAGGCCTAATATAAGCACTACTTGGCTATTGCCTGTGTTTCCTCAAGGTGGTAGGGCTCTATAATCTGCAAGTGGTGAAGCCAGCCAGGCTTGTGTCCTTCCATTGGGGTGTCCAGCTTGCCCAGGCCCTGGGCAAGTCTGAAGATGCCTCCTGGGAGCAAGGGACTGGAGTCAAAGATCTTAGATGTCTACTTAGTGTTCTATTTTTCTATGACTGAGCTGACTCTCAAACCAAGAGACACAATTCTTACCATTCTTCCCTCCCCTTTTCATAGGCAGAGGAGCTTCATTCCACAGTCACCACCATCCCAGGCCCAGAAAGAGTCATGCCAGACCGATGTTTCCTTCAGGCCGAAGGGCTCTTTAGTCAGCTTGTGGTGAATGCTGCCAGGCTTGGAACTCACCCTTCAGGGCAGTGTCCTCCACTCTGGCCCAGTGCATGTCCAGAATGGCCATTTAGGAGACAAGAGCTCGAATCAGGGATCCCAAGAGCTTGCTAGGTTTTTAACCCCACTGTGGCCAAGCTGGTATCTACAGTGCAAGACAAAGTCCCCTTTACTTTTCCCTCTGCTTTTCTCAAGCAGAAGGAGTCTCTCCCCATAGCCACATCTGGAAATGTGCTGGGTTTTACCAGAAGCCATTATGTCTCAGTCTCACCCAAGGCCCATGGTATACTGTCTGGGTGTCATTTTAAGTTATTCAATGCCCAAGGACAATTTAGTCAGCAAGTTATGGATCCTGCCAGAACTGGGTCCTTCTCTTCAAGGAAGCAGCTTCACTTCTGGCCCAGTTTGTGTTTAGAAATTTATTCTGGGAGCTGGGGTCTGGAATGGGGGCCTCATGATTCTTCCTTGTGCCCTATCCTACTGTGGCTGAGTTGGTGTCTAAGATACAAAACAAAAGACCTCTTTACCCTTCCCTCTTATCTCCTCACTCAGAAGGAATGCGTATCTTTTGGATCCATGTGCTGTGCTGCCTGGGGTTGGGAGAGGGGTGGTGCAAGCACTCTAACTGCTCTGGCTGGTGTCTCAGCATTTCACATTCCCCTGAAGTCCACTTAAAGTCCTTGTGTCCTAGACTGCCTTTCAAGTTTATTTAGGGCCACAGAGCACATCAGCCTAGGTGGCGAGGCTTGCGAGAACTCAAGTTTCCACCACTGGGATGCGTGATACCATGCTGGGTAGGTCCAGTTAGGATGCTCCCTCCATGGGTTGGCATCAGCTGAGTTCAATGCAGTTTTGCTTTCCACTCTGACAAAACAGCACTGAGCTCAATGTGTTTCACAATTGTTGCTATCTCTCTTCCAATGGCATAGATTTCTCCATGACATGTAGCCACTGCATGGGAATAGGGGAGGGGTGGCACCAGCAATTCAAGTTTTCTTACCCTATTCAGTATCTCGTTTAATAATATGAAATTAAAACCAGGTACTGTGAGTGCTCCCCTTATTTTTTTTTTTTTTTTTTTTTTTTATGAAGGTGCTTATCTTGTGTAGATAGTTGTTAAATTTGGTGTTCCTGCAGAGGAGGATAATGGATGGGGCCTTCTATTCTGCCATCTTGCTCCATCCCTTCTCTTCCTTTCTTTATTTAGCATAGTTGATTTGTTATCTGATAGGCAACCATAATTATTCTTTAAAAACACTGCAGCATCAATGAAGTATCTTTTAAATAATGTTAGCAGTTCCTAATTATAGAGAGTAAAACATAAGAAAGCATGTCTGTTTCTGTATGTTTTCACATGCTGAATTGGTGAATGTGTTAATTTTCAATATTTTTTCTTGCCTTGTAAATTAATATGACTGGAAATGATAGAGAATATGTACTCCCTGGATCCAGCCTGCATGGATTTGTGTACCAGAGTTTCTTCTTAATAGCTGTGTGATAACTGAACAAATTTCTTAGCTCTTTGTGTCTTTTTTCTAACATGTAAGGTATTGATAACAATAGTACCTAGATGTTACAATCATTGTGAGGATTAAATAAATGAGTGTATTTAAAACACTTAGAAGTTTAATCGACTGAAGCCTTCTTCTCTCGACTCGTCAAAGTCATTCTCCATCCAGCTTTGTTCCATTGCTGGTGCTGAGCTGCGTTCCTTTGGAGGGGGAGATGCACTCTGATCTTTTGAATTTCCAGCTTTTCTGCACTGCTTTTTCCCCATCTTTGTGGTTTTCTCTGCCTTTCGTCTTTGACGGTGGTGTCGTACTGATGGGGTTTTGGTGTGGGTGTCCTTTCTGTTTGATAGTTTTCCTTCTAATAGTCAGGACCCTCAGCTGTAGGTCTGTTGGAGATTGCTTGAGGTCCACTCCAGACCCTGTTTGCCTGGGTATCAGCAGCAGAGGCTGCAGAAAATAGAATACAGCTGAACAGCGAGTGTTGCTGTCTGATTCTTGCTCTGGAAGCTTCATCTCAGGGGTGTACCCCACCGTATGAGGTGTAAGGTGTCGGTCTGCACCTACGGGGGGATGTCTCCCAGTTAGGCTACTCAGGGGTCAGGGACCCACTTGAGCAGGCAGTCTGTCCACAACCCCATCAAAAAGTGGGCAAAGGATATGAACAGACACTTCTCAAAAAAAGACATTCGTACAGCCAACAGACACATGAAAAAATGCTCATCATCACTCGCCATCAGAGAAATGCAAATCAAAACCACAATGAGATACCATCTCACACCAGTTAGAATGGCAATCATTAAAAAATCAGGAAACAACAGGTGCTGGAGAGGATGTGGAGAAATAGGAACACTTTTACACTTTTGATGGGATTGTAAACTAGTTCATCCATTGTTGAAAACAGTGTGGCGATTCCTCAAGGATCTAGAACTAGAAACACCATTTGACCCAGCCATCCCTTTACTGGGGATATACCCAAAGGATTATAAGTCATACTGCTGTAAAGACACATGCACACGTTTATTGTGGCACTATTCACAATAGCAAAGACTTGGAATCAACCAAATGTCCATCAGTGACAGACTCGATTAAGAAAATGTGGCACATATACACCATGGAATACTATGCAGCCGTAAAAAAGGATGAGTTCATGTCCTTTGTACGGACATGGATGCAGCTGGAAACCATCATTCTCAGCAAACTATCACAAGAACAGAAAACGAAATACCGCTGTTCTCACTAATAGGTGGGAATTGAACAATGAGATCACTTGGACACAGGAAAGGGAACATCACACACCAGGTCCTATTGTGGGCAGGGGGGAGGGGGGAGGGATAGCATTAGGAAATATACCTAATGTATATAATGAGTTAATGGGTGCAGTACACCAACATGGCATATGTATACATATGTAACCTGCACGTTGCGCACATGTACCCTAGAACTTAAAGTATAAAAAACAAAACAAAACAAAAAAAACACTTAGGACAATGATGGGAAATCAGTAAATGCTCAATATCATTGTTGCTATCTTTATATATTTATATAAGTATACTTTTTTTGCTTTTATTGCCTAAATGAATGAAAAAATATTAAATATTTGCATTTGTTTTTTATTTAATTTTTCAAATGTATCATTCCCTTGGTGAACGTTCTTGTTTTTGTTTTGTTTCTTGAGATGGAATCTTGCTCTGTCACCAGGCTGGAGTGCAGTGCCACCATCTCCACTCACTGCAATCTCCATCTCCCAGGTCAAGCCATTCTTCTGCTTCAGCTTCCCAAGTAGCTGGGACTATAGGCGCACACTGACACGTCTGACTAATTTTTTTTTTTAATTCTTAATTGTTTTTAAATTTTAATAGAGACAGGGTTTCACCATGTTGCCCATGCTGGTCTCGAACTCCTGAGCTCATGCAGTCTGCCCTCCTTGGCCTCCCAAAGTGCTAGGATTACAAGCGTGAGCCACTGCACCCAGCCGCCTTGGTGACCTTTCTATGATGATACATATATGGACATGTACTCTTCTTGTTAACAGCTTTATAATGTTTTATAATATGCATATATTCCAAGTAATTTAACTAAGGGTTTTTTATTCTTGGCACTATCGACATATTGGGCTGGGTAATTTTCTGTTGTGGGGGATCTGCTGTGCATTATAGGATGCTTAACAGCATTCTTCACTCTGCCTATTAAATGACAGATGCAGTCTGCACTGAGCTGTGACAGCCAATATACTTCCAAACATTGACAAATGCTCTTAGGGGGACAGAATTATCCTTAGCTGAGAACCACTGATTTAGGTAATTATTAATCGACGGATATTTGTTTCTAAGTTTTTGCTATTTTCAACAATAATGCATTGTGCTTGCTAGTAAAGATATAAAGTTTGTGCATGTTATTTGAGTTTATTTTTTCCTCCTACTCCCAGTCTTCTGAGGCTATTAGAGACATTTCCCTCTTAACAAACTTAGTCTCCAATCAGAGCATATTTCTATTTCTTTCTAGAAATAGTTCTGTCTTTAACTTCACCCCCTTTTAAACCAAAATCTTCTTCTCTTTCCTCTTCACCTTTAAAAATTTTCAAACAGTTTACCATTCCAGAACACAGAGTACTAATCCTTGAGTTTGTACCATTAAGGAGAACTATGATGAGTCCCAAATAATCACAGTATCTTGGTAACAGAAGAAAATGTTGTCAGTAGCAGAGAATTAATGTGGCATAAAACTCCGAGGTCTTTGGATGACACAAGAGAGTATAATAAAGGAATTTTCAAGAACCAAAGAATTATTCCATGGTGTTCAGACAGTAGTACCTGGCCTCTAACTGTTTCTTACATTGAGGAAGTCAAAATACCACTACTTATTTTGAACATATCTGCCTTGATGGAACATTACTTTTTAAAAATTGGAGAGTAAAATAGAGAAATATTTACCAGTTACAGTTGAAAGAATCAGACACATCTAGGAACATCATCTGAATTCGACTTTTATTATAAGTATGACCTTTTACTTTTTAAAAACCTATGATCCACAATTTTCTTATCTAATAAAAAGAATAGTATTAGTTATTTCAAAGTTCTTATGTTAATTAAATAAGATGATACGTGTAAAAGGATTTAGCAGAGAACCTGGTACACAGTAAGCACGTCATAACTGTGATTCCAGAGTTAATGAAATCCGTTAGCTGCTTCTGCAATATAATCTATATTTTAAAATCTCTTTAAAATGCAGCAGTGATGTTCAGTGGTGTTGACAGGATCCTGCAGCTTCTGTAACATTGTAGCTAAACTTGACAAAACATAATAATAGTCTTATTTTTCACTTTGCCTATTATTCAGGTTTATATGCTTTTCCTGAACGAAGTGTTATATACATGTGTGTGTGTGTATGTATGTGTGTGTATATATATGTATGTGTGTATATATATATGTATGTGTGTATATATATATATGTATGTGTGTATATATATATGTATGTGTGTGTATATATATATATATATATACACACACAGACACAGAGAGAGAGAGACACGGAGTCTGGCTCTGTCACTCAGACTGGAATGCAGCGGTGTGAGCTCGGCTCACTGCAGCCTCCATCTCCCAGGTTCAAGCAACTCTCCTGCCTCAGCCTTCTGAGTAGCTGGGACTACAGGCATGCACCACCACACCTGGCTGATTTTTGTGTTTTTAGTAGAGACGAGGTTTCACCATGTTGGCCAGGATGGTCTTGATCTCCTGACCTCGTGATCTGCCTGCCTCAGCCTCCCAAAGTGCTGGGATTACAGGCATGAGGCATCATGCCCAGGCTTAAAATAAATATCTTTTTAGAAATACTTTCAGTGTTGCATGCAGTCAAGGACTCAGGCCAATCCTGATGATATTGGGATTTGTTGATATAGTGTACATTGCAATTCCTACCCTGTATCATTTCTTAGGCATTACTAACATTAGTGGTTAATAAAACCTGTGATCAAGTTTCAGGTGAATCTGTTTGGCAATTAACATATATGAGGTACATATAAAATCTTCCCCAGTTATCAGGTACAAAATTTAGAAACCTATAATTTGAAGTATTCATGTAAATCATATCCTGAATATGTTAGCTATGTATGAAATAGTTACAGAAAAACAAAATTTAATTCCAAAGTAAATTTTTAAAATATGTAGAGATTACATATAACATATATACATTGCTGAAATTATAACTGCTGTGTATATTAAACTTATAGCTGATATAAAAGTCAATTACATGGAAGACATTAATAAATTATAATAAATTGAGAAAACATTAAAAACTACAGATATGAAAAATATTTTAAGAGCAATGGAGACTGGAATAAGCAGAATTCATATATGTCTTAACAAATCAAGGTAGAATGGGACAGACAGATGGAAGACAGAAAATAATCAATGTTACTATAGCTAAAATTGATACTATTTAGAGTAGATTTTTACTTGAGAAATTTCTACAGGCTGTTCTTTATAATGAAAACAATACCAAACTAACTAACTGAGCAACAAGATGGAAGAATACACAAGGAAATTTGTGAGCCTAGTAGAAAAGATCAAAAATTGGTTTGTGTAAAATCATAAATAATAGAATTATAATTAATTTATGTGATTAAAAATATCTAGAATGCAGAAAAAAAATGGACATGTTATGTGAATAGATAAGTGATGGGAGACCACATGTTTTAAACCTTTTTTTTTTTTTTTTTTCAAAACAGCATCTCGCTCTGTCACCCAGGCTGGAGTGCAGTGGTGCTATCTTGTCTCACTACAGCCTCCATCTCTTGGGTTCAAGAGATTCTCATGTCTCAGCCTCTCAAGTGGCTAGGCTTACAGGCATTCACCACCACACCTGGCTAATTTGTGTATTTTCAGTAGAGACGGGGTTTCAATATGTTGGCCAGGCTTGTCTCAAACTCCTAACCTCAAGTGATCCACCCACCTCGGCCTCTCAAAGTGCTGGGATTACAGGTGTGAGCCACTGCACCCTGCCAACCTTTTGTATTTTTAAGGAGACAGTGTAAGAAATCTAATTGACTTTAGATTTCATTGCACTTCTACCCCACAAATTTATACAAACCTTTTATTTATTTTTTTTTTTTTGAGACGGAGTCTCGCTCT
>NW_016807975.1:2046538-2047638 GCF_001698545.2 Rhinopithecus bieti | reverse complement strand
GGCATTAATTTTATATTTCTATTTTGTTTCTGGCCAATGAAATATAATAGTAAAATTAGAAAATTAAAATTAAAATATGAAAAGAAAATGTTACAATGTTCAGTATTTGCAGATACTACTTATTGTCTAAACATCCAATACAATCAGTTATATGTTTTCCCATTTTTTAAAATATTATCCTGATTTGTTTGAGCAGTGGTTTGTAGTTCTCCTCGTAGAGATCTTTCATCTGCCTGGTTAGCTGTAATACTAAGTATTTTATTCTTTTTGTCCCAATTGTGAACGAGAGTTCATTCCTTCCATTTTGAGAGTTTTTAACATGAAGGGGTATTGAATTTTATCAAAAGTCTTTTCTGCGTCTATGGAGATAATCATGTGATGTTTGTCTTTAGTTCCATTTCTGTGATGAATCACATTTATTGACTTGTGTATGTTGAACCAAATTTGCATCCCAGGGATAAAGCATACTTTATTGTGGTGGATACATTTTTGATATAAGCCTATTTATGTGTGAATTCACATGAATGTACATATGCTGTACACTTTCGGATATGCACATATGCATACATTCACATGTAGGTATAAATCCATATTAATAAATATATCCACATATATATATGCATGCACAAAAAATTTGTGCCTATGTATGCATGCATAGGCACATACCTATTCATACACACATAGGCATGATGAAATAAAATTTCATGTACAATTTGATAACAATGGCCTTATTGGAAAACACATTGTGAACATTCAGGGCTATATCTCCTTTATACAGTTTAAATGGTTTTATGCTATTACATTTTATGACTGTCTAATACTTTATATATTCATCCATTTTTCTTCTAATTTTCACTAAATATGTCATTCCATTAAAAAACTGGGTCTGAAGTCACATCACATGGGATACCAGTCACAGTAACTGCATTCTTGTAAAAAAAAAAAAAAAAAAAATCCTGAGTATTTAATGAGTAAGATAAACAAAGCAAACCAGGAATGTTTTGTTTTTAGTAAATACTCAGTAATTCTAGGCTATTACTGTAGGTATCTATCTATCTATCTACCTATCTCCCTCTCTCTCTCTCTCTCTCTCTCTCTCT
>NW_016807975.1:2037616-2046122 GCF_001698545.2 Rhinopithecus bieti | reverse complement strand
TATATATACATATATATATATATATTATCTATCTATCACCTATCTACATTTCCTTGTGATTAACAGCTTCCCTACTTTATTTTTCTAAAAGTAGAGTTTGAACATTTAAGATAATTTAAATTTTCTGTAGATCTTGCCAAATTTTCTTGCAGAAATATTGCACTAATTTGATTCTATTCACCAGTGCATCAGAGTAACTGTCCATTCATTTCTGAACACCTTTATTATTTTAATTTTTTCTCATTATTCAATTTTTTCCTTAGCATAAATAAAACATATGCCATTATTTTCATTTGTAAAAGCAATCCAGGGTCCCAGGGTAAAAGTGCTCACTTGTAACTGTTGCACCTTAAATCCATGTTATTAATATTTTTAAATGTTTCCAGGAAGAAGCTCAGCTCCAGAAAAACAAAATCCAAAATGCCTGAGTTGGAGCTGAATTTTGGGGAATTTCTCTCATTACAGTACTAAAATCCCCACCCAGGGAGGATGTTATTTGCCATTTTCCGCCCATGTTAAGTATGTAGAAGTACGATCAGCGACTATGCCTGTGCTGCCTTTACTCCACCTCTATATACATGACTCAGCTCCACTCCACTCCCAATAAAAGCCCTGTTTTCACGTATGTTTGGGGAGATGCCGCTTTGGGAACTATCCCCGTAATTCTCCTTACTTGTTGCAAATTGTTAAATACTCTTTGATTCTGGTCATTAAACTGTCATCTGCCAAGTGGTGAAACCACTCGTTGTGTGAGTAACATAAAGATGTAAAAGTAAAGATATTTTAATTTTATCCAAATGCAAAATTATTTCAATCAAAATGCCAGGAAGCTAATAGGCAAGCCAATGTTGCATATGGTAACTGTGTAAGAACCTGTAGTCTACGCATAGGTGTTTTTGTGTACTTGGATTTATGTTTTTTTCTTTTTTTCTTTAAAATGAATTGGCAAAATATTACATTTCTGAACTTCAGTCACTCAACTGGAATGTTTTATTTTCCTAAATATTCCCATCCTCAGCATTCTCAGTTTAAAGTCTCAGTGCAAGAAGGCACAAGCTGCTGAACATGGATGTTTTCCTGCTGATTCTATTTTTGTTTTGTCTCCTAAGAAGAATGACAATGAGGTTTCTTTCTGCTGCACTGAGGTACCCGTATGTAAGAAATTACAGTCTATGTGGTAAATCTGCATGTTATCTCTATGGTAGGCCATAGAAGAGAAAGTTGACAAAAAGCTGACGGTCCTCAGCAAAGTAAACAGTAACAATACAGAAGAAGATGAGTGATGATGGGTGTTTTATGCAAAATCAAGCAGAAAGTAGAGGTGTCTGAATGACATGGTAACACGGGCTTTAATAATCCTCATTTGCTAGTCATGTGACTCTGTTTTAAAGAATATTTAAAAAGAAAACATTTTAGACTTGGGCTAGCTTCTCAGGAGAGAAGGAACCGAGTGCACTCAGAACCTTGGCAAATGTTTGCCTTCTGTTGTGAATTCATAACTTAAATATAAGACTTGAAATTATAACACTCCTCCATGAAAACAGAGGAAAATCTTCTTGCCATTATTCTTGGCAATAATTTCTTGGCTTTGACACCAAAAGCACAGGCAGCAAAAGCAAAAATAAATAGATGGAACTACATCAAACTAAAAATCTTCTGCAAAGCAAGGGAAAGTATCAACGGGCTGAAAAGGCAACCTGAGGAATACAAGAAAAATGTGAATTACCTTTTTAATTTTTTTTGAGACAGGCTCTTACTCTGTCACCCAGGCTGGAGGTCAGTGGCATGATCACAGCTCACTGCAGCCTCAACCTCTAGGCTGAGTTGATTTTCCCACCTCAGCCACCCAAGTAGCTGGGACTACAGGGGAAAACTATCATGCCTGGCTAATTTTTCTACTTTCTGTAGAGACGGTTTTCACCATAGTGCCCAGACTGGTCTTTACCTCCTGGACTCAAGAGAGCCACTTGCTTCCACTTCCCAAAGCTCTAGGATTACAGGCATGAGCCACCAAGACCAGCCATTTGTGAATTATCTATCTGAAAAGGGGTTAGTGTTCAAAATACATAAGGATCTTCTACAACTCAGCAAACAAACTACACCAACATGGAAAACAAAACAGAACAAAAGCCAAGTGACCTAATTTTTAAAAATAGACAAAAGACTTGAATTGACATATCTCCACAGAAAACATATACATGGCCTAAAGTTATATGAAAGGATGCTCAATATCACTATCATCCGGGAAATGCAGATCATAACCACAGTGAGATATCCAATCACTCCCACCAGCATGGCTATTATTAAGAAAAAAAACAAAAACAAAAACAAAAAAACTGTTGGTGAGGATGTGGACAAAAGGAAACACTTATGTACTGTTGGTGGAAATGTAGAATGGTGCAGAAACTATAAAAAAGAAGAAGAAAGTTCCTCAGAAAGTTCAAAATAGACCTATCACTTATCCAGCAATCCCACTTCTGGGTATATATCCAAAAGAATAGAAATAAAGGTCTCAAAGAGTTATCTGCCTCACCATGTTTATGTAGCATAACTCACAATAGCCAAGATACAAAATCAGCCTAAGTGCCCATCAACAGATCAGTGGGTAAAGAAAATGTGTTACATTTGGAATACATTGGAGTTTTGTTTATCCTTAAAAGAGGAAATCCTATAATTTGTAATCACATGGATAAACCTAAAGTACATTATGATAAGTGAAATAAACTGGTCATAGGTGAACAAATACTGCATGACTTTACTTACATGAGGTATCTAAAGTAGTCAAACTCATAGCATCAGAGACTATAAGGCAATTGTCAGGGGCTGGGGGGAATAAGAGGGAAATGGGGGATTATTGCTCAATGGGTATAAAGTTTCAGTTATGCAAAATGAATAAATTCTAGAGATATGATATAGTACCCATAGTCAATAATACAATATTGTATGCTTTTAAAAATGTTGAGAATTGATCTTTTGTTAAATGTCCTTACTAACAACAACAAAAATTAAACCCCCCCAAATCAAACCCCTGATCCACACACATAAGATCACAAATAAATTTTTGGAAGTGATGGACATGTTTATTACTTTCATTGTGGTGATGATACCTTAGGTGTATGCACCCGTGCAAATTCAGAATGTATAAGTTAAATCTGTGCAATTTTTGTATATTAATTATGCCATTATAAATGTTAAAAAACAAAGGTTCATTTGTTACCTCAAAACTAAGGATCTTATATCTGGATTATAAGTACCCACTGAGCAAAGCATGTATATTGAGCAAAGCATGTACATATACAGTTTCTTAGAGTCAAAAGCAAGATGTATAAATGAAAATCTGTGGGAAAAATGACAATTCATTTTAATCTACTAATTACTGTAAAAGAGTTCCTAACCCAAGACCTAGAGCTTACTTTCAGAGATCAAAAAGGTCAAATAAAATGAACTATGCAAGAGATCTAGCATAGAAGAAATAATGATTTATTTATAAATATCTTCTCTTCTTACTCAATTTTCTGAGTAAATAAGCGATAACTTGACAATGTATAATTATTTTACTCTGGGAAAAATGATGAATTGAACCTATGTCATGGGTATATTACAGGCCTATTCAGTGGATCACTTTTGAAGAAATGTTTTCTACCAGGTGGCATCGATTCATATAACTCTAGTATTGCTGTTGGGCTTACACTGATTAGAACTGAGGCAGTGCTATGATTAATGACTTGGTACATTGCAGTATGTAAACTAGCATAAAGATTTCTAATCCTGATATTTTTTCTGCCTCCGCACAGCAACTAGAACCAGTTTTTCAAAATACCTAGCTCTCTGCTAAATGCCTACAAGGATTATTTCACATAATTTTGCACTAGTCCTATGATGTATATACTGTTCTTAATGACTTTCATTTGACATGTAAGACACCTGAGTCATAGAGAATTGATAATACACACAGTGTTACAGAGCCAGTAAGAACAGTAGCTCTTCTTTATGTTCGTCTCACTCCAGAGCCCAAGAATCCTACATGCTAACATGGGTCTGATCTCACTCAACTCAATACAGATTTTGTACGGGTCTCATTGTCTCTTTTCCTTTCTTTTAAAATTCAATTTAATTATTATTCTTATTTTTTGGATACAGAGTCTTGCTGTGTCACACAGGCTGGAGTGCGGTGGCACAATCATAACATGTTGTAACCTTGAGCTCCTGGCCTCAAGCATTCCTCTTGCTTTGGTCTCCCAAAGTGCCGGGATTCTCATCAACTATTTTTCATTGAGTCCCTTCTAAAAGATTTTAAAATAAATTTTCTTTTATTATAAACCTCTTTGTCTTGGTATAGTCTAATTATCAATTATAAAATTAATTTTTTAGTTTTAATAACAGCATTATTGAGATTTCCTCACTGAACTTGTAGGTAGATTTGACAATATGGATAAGTATCTTGATCTGTTCGATAACCTCTTTAGAAAACAATATTCTTTTCATGTGCAAATGACAATAATTATTTTCATCATACAGCTTGCATGGTTTAGAGAAGCACTTTGTTCATCATTTGAAATTGTTTTTGAAATTTAAAAAAATGATTTTTTCCCTTCATGTAAAAAACATAAGATAAAATAACACATTTATAATTGTATCTGAAAGTTGTTTTTGTATAAAGGTCATAGGTTTTGGAGTCAAACAGAATTGGATTTAACTATTAGCTTGATAAGGACTACTTTTGCAACTTAGGACCATTTTTTTAACCTGGGATTTTCTCCCTTACTTGCATATTCAAAATATTAACATTTCAAATGTTAAAATTAATAATGTTAGTAATCATTATCATCTCACCACAAGCTATCTCACCACAAGCCACCCAGACTGGGTGGCTTAAAAAACAGATATTTATTTCTCACAGTTCTGGAAACTTCAGGTGCAAAGTCAAGGTGTTGGCAGGCTTGGCTTTTCCTAAGACCTCTTTCTTTGGTTGACAGATGACCACTTGCTTCGTACTTGTGTCCTCACATGGTATATCCTAATCTCTTCTTTTTACAGGGCAGCCATCAGATTGAATTGGAGCACACCCTAATAATCTCATTTTAACTCAGTACTGCTTTAAAGACTTTACCTCCAAAGACAGTCAAATTCTAAGATACCAGGCTCAGGCTCCAGCTAAGAGTAGGGGAGAGCACAATTCAGTCTTTAATTTCAAATTATGTTTCCAATAATCCAAGAGTATGCTGTCTTCTACAAATACAGATGCTGCTAAATGAAACACTCGAAAGCCAAGTTTAAAATGAAAATTAAAGGAAGTTTATATTCCTCTTATCATTAAAGATGAGTTATAAACACTTGCCAAAAGTTATCTTTTTTTATTTTCTTTATCTTCTTCCCCTTGCTGTTTTCATCTTCTCTTCATCCTCCTATTTTCTCTTCTTTTGTTCTTTTGCTATTTTATTTTCTCTTATTCACTATAATCTCTTCACAAGACTAATTATGTGATCCATACATTTAATTATTTTTTTTAAGTTTTTAGCTTATTTCATCCTCAGAGCAAACCTACAATATAGAAAGTGTAAAAGAAACATTCCACTAAACATTTGTTATAAATTGCTGCTTGGAGTTTGCCCCCTTGAAATCATGGGTCACGATTCAGCAGATATTTGGACAGAGTTTATACGTTTAATTTCAGTTTCCACTCTAATTCTGTCTCTCTCTCTTTCTCTTACACTTTCTTCAAGAGTTTCCCACCTCAATATTCAATAGTCATTGTTTCCATGAAGTCTACCCTTCAAGCCACCAAAACTGAAGACTTTTCTTTGAATTTCAGTTGTTTCACATGGTACAGGTTGGGACCTATTCTTGATTAAAATCTTGAAAACATATCCAGTGTTTTCTTGTTTCTTTCTTCCAATTGTCACTTCTTCCTGTTTTTGTTCATTCTTCAGTGTCTTCAAGTAGGTTTATGTCGTGTTCTGTTGTTTAGAATTGATAGTTATCACTGGTGGAGAGCTTGATCTGATATTGTTACATCAGCTCCAATGGAAGCAGAATGTTTAGATTATTGTTTTAATAATAAATTGTTTGTGATTCTACATGATGATAACCGTACTTTTGTTATACTTCCATTGAGAAAATGCATAAGAGGAAAGGCTGTTTGGATTTTGTATACTACAAAAATGTTTGGATATGATCAATTACAATATATACATACACTTTAGAGATAATATGCATGCGATATGTTATTTGGTAGACAAATGAATCTGGTGTCTCCCAGACAGCTTTAGATAACATAGTATGCAATATCAGATCAACTGATGTCCTGCATCTCTTTCTACAATAAAACTCAATGGTAATTTAATGGTTTTGATCATGCTAAAGACAAATTCATCAGATATAATCTTAGTTTGAACACATCAACTTAAGGCCTGGCTGGATAATCGTAGCATATTTTTTAGCATTTTTATTCATAAAATCATGGGAGATAACATATTGTTTTATAAAATCTGATTACCATATCTAGAGTTTTTGGCAGAAAATCTGGCCTGTTTTCCAGAGTGTTAAAATATTTTCATAAAATCCCTCTGTCTAAAGAATGGAAATTATAAGCTTTGGAGCCTGACATATTTGAATTTGAAGCATGGTTTGCCACTAACTAGAGTTTTACTTTATAAAAATTATTAATCCCTCTGAAGTTGGGAGGGAATGTGTCTAGTATTTGTTGAGGTTTCACTGTGTGGTAGTTTTTATGCTACCTTCTTTATTAAAAGAAATACATAATTTAACTATTCTTATTAGGTAAGAATATGCATATTTAACTGAATTTAAGACTGGATAAATGATCTCTCCCAAATTATAAATATCATATATGAAGGAGCTAAATATTGTATTCAATTATTTTTCTCCAAAATAAGTATATTTTTCTGCATGCCATATTACTTCCAGAGCCTGTTTCTATGCGTATGAGATGGATAAAGTACTTACTGCCACAGAAGATTACCATAAGAATTAAAATAAGTTTATTGTAAAAATATATGAGATTGCTCATGCTTATTAAAGGTTTTGTTGTTGTCATTTCAGGTTCCACTATTTCAGTACACAAAAAGAACTATGAATCTTCAGATGAAACTTTTGTGGCACAAAATGAATAGAAAGAAAAAACAAAAGAAACAGAATATTGTGCTTAATTTTGTAGAATCAATTCTTCCTTTTTGACAAGTCTTAAATCAAATTAGCAGAAACTTGTGGGGAAATGCATATTCCATTTTTAATAGTACACAGTAAAGTTGGATATATTATGCATATGATGTATTTGAAGCAATAGAACCCACTTAGGCATAGTTTTATTTTCCACAGTTTCAGTTACGTGTGGTCAACTGTCGTCCAAAAATACTAACTGGAAAATTTCAGAAGCAAACAATTTTTAAGTTTTAAATTGTGCATCGTTCTGAATATCATGATGAAATCTCACATTGTCTTGTGCTGTCCCACTCAGAACATGAATTATCCCTTCGTCTAGCATATCGATGCTATATAACCACCCACTAGTCACTTAGTAGCTCCCTCGGCTATCACATAGACTGTTGTGATAACATAATGGTGTCTTCAAGTTACTTTGATTTTACTTAATAAGGGCCCCTAGTGCAACATTAGTGATGCTGGCAATTTGAATTTGCAAAAGAGAAGCCACTTTTCCTTTAAGTGAAAAGTGAAAGTTTATCATAGATATGTATGGTTGAGGAAAAATATAGTATATATAGAATTTGGTGCTATTTGCAGGTTCAGGCATTCACTGGGGGTCTGGAACATTTTCTCCATAGATAAGGGGAAACCACTGTACTATTATTTCTTATGAGACGACAATAAAACCTGAAATTTGAAATGAAGTGTTCTGAGGGTTACTCTCGGTTGACCGAAGAAGATAGCTTTTAAAAATCCCACAAGAAGTGATAAATACTTATTATAAACATTATCATCACTATTATTTGTCTCTATTTGGGTTTAATTAGTTTAAAAATCACCCAATGTTGACCCCAAGGAGAAAAGAAGAAGAACATAAAAGGAGAAAAGAAAAGAAGATATTGGAAACAACGTTGGGTTGATTTATACGTCATTCTATTGTAGAAATACCTCTATGCAAGCCTGGAATTGTGGTTTTGGATAATGTGGTAGGCAGAAGCACCTTAAGTACTCAATGGCTAACACTCATAAGATTCTGATTTCCTTTCCTTTGAAACAACAAAGCAGAGCTCTAATACAATGTGCAATATCAGGCATGTCAGAGGAAGCATACACAGTGTAAAGAGGGGAGCACTCGCGCGCGTGTGCGCGCGCGCGTGCACACACACACACACACACACACACACACACAAACACACAATGTCTCTCTCTCTCTCTCCAAAAGTCTCTTCGGATTTAAAAGAAAGTGTCTGAATACTGAATATTCAGCCATTATATACGGTCATAAAACCTCTCAAAAAAAAAAAAAAAAAAAAAAAAAAAAAAAAAAAAAAAAAAAAAAAAG
>NW_016807975.1:1998384-2036817 GCF_001698545.2 Rhinopithecus bieti | reverse complement strand
TGCTGACGAGTTGATGGGTGCAGCACACCAACATGGCACAAGTATACATATGTAACAAATCTGCACGTTATTCACATGTACCCTAGAACTTAAAGTATAATAATAATAATAATAATAATAAAGAATTTCCAAATAACAGTTTGTGGTCTGCCCTCTACTGCCTTGGTCCTGGTTCTTTGGCTGTATCTGAATCTTTTCTTTCCTTTAACCTGGGCTGACCCTGTTTAATAACAGTTCTTCAAACTTTGAATTCATCTCCTTGTTTTGGGAGATTTTAAAATAATTTTTATTTTATTTCTGAGGTCCTGAGGGCCTAGGCTACCCCCATAGCTCTCTGATCTAGTGGGTGCTGCTTGTTGTTTTTAATTGCCTATACAATTTGGAACCTGTGTAGTCCTCTATTATTAATCTCCCAGGGTTTCTTCAGACCTCCTTGCAGTCAGTGGGTTTTACTCTAACTCCAGACAGTATTTATTTCTACTTCTGTGTTATTTGGCCGTGAGCACCCTCAGAACTTCCTTTTCTCCCTGCTTCCACTATTTCAGCACAGCTGGTTCTTGCACGCGGAGGCTGCAGGTTTTGTGGCAGTTAATGTCTAGTCTCATTCATATTCCAAAGTGCACCCTCATACCTTGTCACTTAATTTGCTGCAAGCTGTTGTCTGTATTTATTCTGTTCTTTTTGTCCTCCTGGCTGCTATTCATCTTTTAAGAGAGAACTGACAATGATTATAAACACTGAGTCATGGCCAGACATGGTGGATCATGCCTGTAATCCCAGCACTCTGGGAAGCGGAGGTGGGGGGATCACTTGAGGTCAGGAATTTGAGGCCAGCCTGGCCAACATAGCAAAACCCCATCTCTACTAAAAATACAAAAAATAGCCAAATAGCTGCCAGTTGTAGTGGTGCACGCCAGTAATCCCAGCTACTCAAGAGGCTGAGGCACAAGAATCTCTTAAGCCTGGGAGGCAGAGGTTGCAGTGAGCCTAGATCTTGCCACTGTACTCCAGCCCGGGTGAGTGAGACTTTGTTTCAAAATAAAATACAGCATACATACATACTGAGTTATGGTCAAGGTTTTATCCCAGCAGCAAGTCCTTACTTTCATGTTTTAATATTTCAATTTTTTATAATAGTCTATTAATTTCAGAAGATGAAAAATTATGAAGGTAAACATTGAATGCTCAAAAAGTAAAGCTAGGTAACCTAATCAGAGTACATTATAATTCTATGATTGTGCATCATTTCAGTGACCCTGCCTATATAATTGTTAGATTTCTGAGCATTTGGACTTACTCTATAAAATTCTAACAAATAACAGTGATTATTAGGGAGATGGTTTCTAGCAGCATGCCAGAAAGTGAATAATAAAGATGTAAATTAAAAATACATTTTGGTTGTCATCTGGTATCTTTTTTTGTGATATAACCACTATTGCTATTTACTGTTTTTTTTTTTTTTTTTTTTTTTTTTTTTTTTTTGTAGATTTTTAAGTGCAGAAGAATATCCACTTATATCAATTTATTGCATAAATGAGAATATTTACACAGGACCTTGGGGCTCACTGCCCAGGGCCACCTTGACATTGCATTTCCCACATTCTGGCAGCATTCCTCAGGTGCTTCAGGTGTGACTTACACAGACCCTAATGCAGCTCAGGCTGCCTCTTTGGATCACACATGAATTGGTGGTAAACTTTGTTGGCATCCAAGTGGTGCTAACTCTGCAGGTGTGCAGAGTGTATGAGCTGTAGAGGCATGTCTACCCTTACCTAGATTTCAAAACATGCCTGGGACAGACTCAAGGCCCAGGAAGAGATTGTCCCAGGGGCAAAAAACTGCTGCAGAGAGGCTTCACTAGGACAATGCCTGGTGGAGCCATGTGAGTGAGGCTACCCCCAAGACTGCAGAATGGTAGAGCCACGAGTATGCAACCATAGCCTGAGAGAGCTACAGGAACAAGAACCAAGGTGTGAGATCTGTGATGTTGGCTGTGCTCAGCAAAGTTGTGAAAGTGGGGCTCTCAGAGCTTTGGAGACCCAATTCCTGCCTCAGTGTGTCCATAAGGCAGAAAATGGAGTCAGAGAAGATTATGGTCAAGGCTCAATATTTTATGATTTGCTCTGTTGAGTTTTGGATTTACTTGGGGTTTATTATCCCTTTCTTTTCTTCTGTGTTTTCCTGTTGGATGGGAATATTTACCCTATCTCTGTCTCACCACTGTATTTTATAAGCATGTAACTTGTTTGAGTTCATATATTCACAGCTAGAGACCAGTTTGCCTCAGGATCAATCAATTGTACCTTGAGTCTTATTAATGTCTGATTTAGAAATGAGAAGTATTTTTGGGCTATTGAGATAAAAAGAATGTATTTTGAAGGTAAGAAAGACATGGATTTGTGGGGAGTGGAGGGCAGGGGTGAAATGCTGTCGTCTGAATGTGTCTTCTCAAACTGCAAATGTTGAATCTTAATCTCCAATGTAAGTGTTAGAAGGGTGGGACCCTGGGAAGTAATCATGAGGGCCTTGTGCTCATGAATGGAAGTAATGTGCTTTTAAAAGACTCTTCAGAGAGCTTCTATCTCCTTTTGCCTTTCTGCCTGCTACCTTGTGATGACACAGCAGTAAGGTGTCATCCTGGCGGCAAAGAGTGAGCCTTCACCAGACAGAATCTGCTGGCTCCTTGATTTTGGACTTCCCAGCCTCCAGAGCCATGAGAAATGAACTTCTATTATTTATAAATTACCCAGTTGCAGGTATTTTGTTATAGTGGCATGAATTGGCTAAGACACAAACAATGTTGCAATGAAAATCCCATTATGCAAATAACACAATTTTGAGGGTAAAAATCTCTCGTGCATCCAGATGCTTAGACAGTTTTATAGTCTCAAAAAAATTAAAAAATCATGAACTTTCTGAAAAATATATTGAGAGATAAAAAATAGGGATAAGAAAGAACAGGTAATTAAAAAAAAAAAAAAGAAAAAATACAGTGCATTCAAGAACTTAAAACTAGAAATCTACCTGCTAAATCTCCCTAGAGGAACTTATAAGAACACTGTAGAACTGCTGTATCATACAGAGTAATTTCCATATTAAATGGTTAAAATATTTAAGCTGAGTATAGAAGCAAAATTAAACAAGAAATACAGTCTTTAAAGATAAGCATTAAGTAAACAATTCAGATGGTTTTACTCTAAATAGATTTTTAAATATATGATATAAAGATGTTTTGGCATAGTTATATCTTAAGATATTATTCAGCCTTAAAAAAGGAAATCCTGCCATTTGGGACAACATGAATGAACTATGAGGACATTTCCTAGAAGATATCAGCCGTATAAAATAGAGAAACACTGCATGATCAAACTTATATGGGGAATCTTAAAAGAAAATGAACACATAAAAACAAAGAGCATAGAAAGGTGCTTTATCTGAATTTGAAGGATAAGGGAAAATTAGGAGATATATATCAAAAAGTACAAACATGCGATTATCTCAGATGAGCAAGTCTAGAAAATACAGCATGAGAACTGTAGTTAATGATATGGTATGCAGGAAATTTGCTTGAAAGTAAAAATATTTCATTTTGTGAGATGATCAATACGTTAATTTATTTGACTGTAGTAGCCACTTCACTATGTATGTGTATATAAAATATCAAGTTGTACACCTTGAATATATACAATAAAAATTAAAAAGATATAATTAAAATAAAGGCAATATTTATAATGTTAGTAGATAATAGAAAATAATTCAAGAAAACTAAATATACAGAGGCAATAAAGCCATTTTGATAGGCAAAATATCTAGAGCATACTGAAGATCAATTAAATATAAATCTTTAAATATTTAGTAAGTGCATGAAATATATGAAAGGGGAACCATCAAGAATATAACAGAGACATTCTTTAATAATTTGACTTCATAACAAATGAAAGAGCAAATAAAAATATATAGAACAGATGTGATAGATCCTCATACATTCTGGGACTACACACATAAAGTAAGTGTGTTAGACAATCTTGTGTAGAGCATGAACTACTATATGTGAAATACAATTATAGGCATTGGTAGTTCTGATTAATATACTCCTTAAATTAAATAATCTGAATTTATGATCAAAAATGACAAAATTATAAGTGTTGCACTTAACATAATTATCTAGGAAATTTAAGTATATGACCTGGAAACAAAAGTCATTTTAGGGTACGAAAAATGAGTAAAATAGGAAGGTAATACATAAACATAGAAAAACATAAATACTTTTGCATTTGCGGTAACCAGTAAAAAACTGAAATAGAAAAAAAGCTTCATTCACAGTGACAAGAAAAATATAAAATACTTATGTATGTGTTTTAGTATAGATAATTACTAAACTATAATGAGGATAAAAAATAATTAGCAGAGAAGCCTATCATGTTCTCAGATAATAGATATTGTAAAAATATCAGTAAAATTATACATACACAAGTAATGTAATTCAAAATTCAAAATAATTTTGGAACTTGAGATCAGGAAGATAAAATGTCAAAGTACTTTTTAGAAGATATTGAGAGATGACGTTCATACTACTAAATAGTTAAACAAAATATAACTCTCTAATAGCTGAAAAGTAAAGCTGGGATTATAATGGTCCCAGTATAATAGTGAGATCAATCAATGAAACCAAATGGAATAGAAATATAAAGTCTTTGTGTATGTGTGTATGTGTGCGCGCACGCGTGTGTGCGTGAGTTTTTTTGCTTAAGTATATGTGTAGATCTTCTAGAATATTATATAATACAGTAGATATACAATTACAAAAAACATGGGCACGTAATTTTTAATTAACTGCATTTAAGTGATGTATTAACTCTTTGGAAATCATGATAGATTATGTATAACCATGATAAAATTCAAAAGAAGAAAAAATAACATATACGGTGTTCAGATTTTTAGTGATCTTTGCTCTTCAGTGATGGAAAGACAATAAAGGTGTAATCATACAAAGTAAAATTAAGTCCATTAATATAAAATAAAAATTATTTGTCTTAGATTTTTCTGTACGGGGTTGGAGGACACAGTCTTTGTGTGTGTGTGTGCGTGTGTGTGTGTGTGTGTGTAACAATTGTTCTTTGTCTTGTAAGTGGATGCAAGTCATGATGCATTTTCATTTCCCCTACAGGCTGCTAGACAAAATTACACAATATGCTATTCCCAGTGGTGCCACCCGTCCTTGTTAGGCTTTCCTGTATTCTGTCTATCATTTGTGTAAAGAGGAATGAGTTGCTTTCTCTGACATTTCATAGAGCCAGGTAGGCATGAAGTCTGGCAATAGAACAGCAGTGACTGACATCATCCATAACTCAATTTGCAGACAAGGATTGGTTGATCAATAAAAGCAATCTTTTGACATAGATGAAAATTTATTCTTCATTGATTGTCAAACGATGAGTAATATCCTGCATCTGGCATTCTTGCCTCTTATACATTATCCTGTGGCTCCATTTCTGTTGTTGACTGATTCTTGACTATAATTATAGGTTTCTTTTCTTATTCAAAGTGGGTAGTATAGCATTTTTTTCCCACTTTATCCACATATTAGCTCTTGAAATTTGATTTATATCACCAGACTCAATTTTTCATTCACAGGTTTCTCATAAAATGATGCTTGCAATGAAATCACTGATTACAAAATAGGTTTATCTAATTTGCTCTTGCCTGTAGCATTTGCTCTTGCCTTGTCATTGTTTCTTGGAGTCTTGAAGAGCGATTTCAGGTGTGCTCACTACATACATGTCCCTTTCTGCCTTGCCTTCGTTTTGTTCTAAATGCCTCGTGGTGCCTGTGTAAGGTTTGTTACCGCTCTCTCTGCTGATTGCCTGTGCAGGCATCTCCAGATACAAAGGAGATAACTCTAAATATCACTACTCTTAAGAACTGTACTGCCTTGCCCCAAACTGACCTCTGAGTGTACTGCATTCTTCACTTTGATAGATTAACTCTTCTGCCTGATAATTGCTGCCTTTAGTAAGCAAGGACACACACAAGCACAGGTGCAGAACCTTTTAACGATATCTCTCAGAGCTTTTCATTAAAAAATAATAAATAAATAAAAAGCTCCTTCATTCTCTGCTTGCAGAACCTTGTTTTCCCTTTAGGTGCAGGAGCGTCTCCACAATCAAATCTGAGTGACATATGATTTAGTCAGAACTGCTTCTTTCTACAGAAGACTGAAGCTTCGCTATTGTACCATGCTTACCTGCATCAAACCTATTTCTCAGTTTTCTCCAAGGGTAATCTAATAAACCCATGTGAAAATAAACTCACAAGGAATCTCTATTTTAGCTAATTAACTATTCTTGGGTATCTCTGATGGGATTTACACTGAAATTGGAACCCTAGTCATACTTACCTTCTTGAAACAATGTTTTGCTTTTAATAGACAATATGTAGTTGCTGCGGGAAAGTGAAATGCATATAACAGAAATAAGGAAATACATGCAACCGTGTGTCTCAGAAATAACCGGTAATTTTGTGTGAGTTAGTATTTGATGAATAAATAGAAAAACATAGTTATGTGTAGCAAGATAGATATTATTTACAATAATAGTACTGTATGTTAATAAATAAATGGAACTATATATATTGTGTTTTAACCAGCAGTTTCCAGTTAACATTGCAACATGAGAACTATTCTGTTAATAAATATCATTTCACATTTTTATTAGTAAGAGTGCTATTAGGAATAACTATAATAATAATCATAGCTAACGTCTGATGTTTGTTATATGCCACCAGAATGCATTTCATATGCTTTATATACACCAGCTCATTCATTTGTCTCAACCTTCCCATGAGTCACACACATGCTATTAGTATTACCACTTTAGAGATATAAAATAAAAATGTGGGACTTTCTGGTAGTACTCAATAGTTCTCAGATATGGAGTGTTCATTCACAGAAGAAAAAAATAGAAATGCTCAACAAAATATGACACTTGGGCCTACTGATCATTAAAAACAAAAAATAAAAATGAAAGGCCTCTCGTCAATTCATCCACAATATTTTCAAATTAAAAATTTGAATTTTGTTTAGTGGTTGAATGTGAGATTGTAGTTATCCTTGTATAATGTTGGTGAATATGTAAGTTACTGCAGCAATTTGGGGCTATAAATCAAAATTTAATTTACAGAAATTTATACATAATATCTTTGGACAAGTGTCCAATGTTTGATGCCATAGAATTTGAATCCCGTCACTTTTCATAACTGTTAACTTTAGAAACAAGTTAAATGTCTTGTAATTGTAAAAGTTAAATGTCTTGTAATTGTACAATTGTTATATAAATTATGTTATGTTCATATTATCTACCATTAGTATAAATATATATTTGATTATGTTGACAGGTAGAAATGACTCTTGTTGAGTGGTAAGACTATCACATTATTCTACTTTTTCCTTCATGCATTTGTATCTAACTCTTTAGACAAAATAATGAAAAGTTAGTAGAGAAGGGAAAATATATTTAATTTTGAAAAAATCATAATTTACCCTTCCAAAAATTTTATATGAAATGACCCCATATACTAGTATCATTATTTAAATTAAAAATATATTTTATTATTCAATTCCCACCTATGAGTGAGAACATGTGGTATTTGGTTTTAGGAATATCACACACCAGGTCTTATTGTGGGGAAGGGGAGGGGGAAGGGATAGCATTAGGAGATATACCTAATGTAAATGACGAGTTAATGGGTGCAGCACACCGACATGGCACATGTATACACATGTAACAAAGCTGCACATTGTGCAAATGTACCCTAGAACTTAAAGTATAATTAAAAAATATATATGTATATACTTTAAATGATTTCAAAATTTTATATGAAGATTTGCAATGTATATTTAAATTTATTCTCTAAAAACTGGCAAACAGTTAATTCCAATACTTTTAGAAATATTTCTCCTTTCATCATTATTTAATGATGTATCCTAGATTGTATATTACATGTGTTATGCTCTCTTCCTGGGTTGTACACTGTTTTCCACCAAATTAAGTGTCATATTGCCTCAGTTTTACAGTATTTTAACTAATTCCTTAAATTACAATTTCAAGTAATTTCTCGCTGGTGCAATGCCATGTTTTCTATTCATTATTAAGTTTTATTTCCAATATTAAAATCATATTCCATGCTTTAATTACAGGAAGTAATTTTTTACATTTGTCCAGTAACTTGACAAATTTACAAAGCATATTCTTATACACCATCCTACAATCTGATAAAAACACTGTCCATGAAGCACTATTATTATGATTCTTTAACAGATGAGCAAGCTGAGGTTCACAGAGGTTATCACCAGTTGAAGAAGTTATTACATTGTGAAGACGGGTTCATATCTAATTTCTGTATTTCAGTGAACCTCGGAGGCCATTGACTGTAAGACATATCATATACTGTAAGACATTTTATATATCAAAAAATAGAAACATTGTTAATTAAATCATGAAAGAGAGTATTCAGTCACTTTAAACTCATATTTTTATCTTATTGAAAAAACAATCTGTGGGTTATTTTACACATTGATTTTTGTCATATATTGTACTGTTCTAGCTTCAGGTCTTTCTACATGCAAATTTATTTAAATGTTGAATGTTTATAATGTTTAGAATTTTTTTTAAAGTGAAAGAAAGATCATTGGAGAAGCAAATAAACAAAAGAATGGTTATTACGTTGGCAGAGCAGCCCCAAGGGTTGCTGGTTGACTAATGTTTATATTTTTGATACATTTTAAACAATAAATCTCTCTGTCTCTAGCTGTCTCTCTATATATGTATATTATATATATTACATCATATATATGCATAAAGTTATATGTATAATTATATGAAACTAACAATGTAGATAATTTAAACTGTGGTGTTATGAACAGCTATGAGCACATTTGTACATATATAGGGAATTAAGGGAACATTATATTACTGATTTGCAAATTCTGGGTTTCAGTTGGTGTAGATTGTAACACTAATTAAGGATAATAAAATGTGAAAAAAAATGCCTATCTTTAAGTGAATGAGATAAATTGTTTTTACACATTCATCTCCAGGTCAGTCATTTACTAACTATCTCACATATCATCTCATCTCATCATGACCAAAACCAAAAAAAAAAAAAAAAGATAAAAAACTTAAGTAGCATTAAAATTTTTTAAGCACATTTGAACTTTCATTAGTTGTACAGAATTAAAAAATATTTAAGTATCTGAAAATTATGCCAAAGTCTATGATGGATCGCAGCTCCCCAAATATATTTCTCCCTCTCTGCGAAAGGCACCTGCATAACTGAAACATTATTTTTCAAAAACATAATATAACACCGCTGAAACCTACAAAAGGTCATTTAAAAAACTGACACTCGATCACCACAGTAATTATTTAACGCATGTTTTCACTTATTCTCAAGCTAATTTTCTATCTGATTTGTATGTTGCAAACAAATTCAGTTCAGTTCCTTCAATCATGTCTGATGTGTCCCACCCTTTTGCCCATTTCACAATGGTTCTTTCACACCAGAATGTCCTTTACTTTCATTTTTCAAAGAAGAATCTAACTTTCATAACCTATTAATGCAAGTTCATGATTTTTCTTAGGGTATATTTCCGCCTACGTCACTCAACCTGGATACTGATGTTTCTGATGCGGGTTTCCACTAACACATATTGTCCATTTTGCACATTATTTAGAGTCTTAAATGTAGAACCTATGTATATGGATTTAAACCAATAATGAATTAGCAAGTACAACGGCTACAGAAAGAGCGGGACTCCTTTATATTAACGTTTAATTCATCTTCACGTATTAAGGCTATATGTTTTCTAATAACATTATTACTACATGCAAGAACAAATGCCCTAGAACGTAAAGTATAATAAAAACAAAAAAACCCCACAAATAAAACAAAACCCGTAGACTTAAAGTATAATAATAAAAAACACGAACAAATGACAAGATCTGTAATGATCGCTAAAATGTCTTTAAAAGGCATAATAATATATTTAAGGCTTTGATATCATTATTATAGAACAGCTACAGTGTTTCTACATCAGGATAGAAGACAGCAAAATAAATTATGACATGTGAAATGACTCCATTGACTTATATTAAATAAAATGAACAATAAAATGCTCAGAGAAAGCACTGGGAAATTGGCAATATTTGCCACTTTTAGAAAAGAGGAAGCAAAGAGACATTCGATTGTGAAGTAAGACTATAATAAAATAAAGAGCTTTGTTTATCTAAATCCTGAAAGAGGGTACTCAGGTAGCACTCTTAACCTTAGTATTGTTAACATCTTATTGAAAACACAATCTATGATTATTTTACACATTGATTTTATTGTCATGTATATGGTGCTGTGTGTAGCCTTGGTCTTTCTACATCTATATCCATAAAGTATATGGATATAACAAAGCTTTAGAACCATGTGTATACCCATTGATTTTATTTATTTAACTATTGAAATTAAATTGTAATATGGTTTTCAATTCACATCTCACACATATCAAGAACAGCTGCAAAAAGTGGTTCTTGTGATAATAATTGGTATTATATTTAGAGTATGAACCCTAAGTAAATATAAATCCTTTGCCCTAGCCATAACTTCAGTGCATATATTTACAGAACTTGGTTATTCACAAAAATAACGCCCACGTGAATGGGCATGTTAGAAATTTTAATTTACAGAAGATAAGAATTAAAAAAAATAATACTAAATACTTATTAAACAATACTTATTATATAATATTCTTAGAGCAGGATTTTTAATTGCATTAAGATCTGGGATAGCCTCACGGCACTTGCCCATCGACCGTGCACGTCTGATCCGCGCTCACTAATACTTCTACATCATTCCAGTTGGTCGGGACCTGGTACCTAATTTGAGAAATTATATATTTCATCAGGCTTGGATATATACCTGCTAATTTCAACCGATCCCCATATGAGGCGCTTTATGATTTTCCTATGAACTGAAAAGATCTGTCCCATCTGAGTTTGCCATATTTCGACCATTGCAGTTTGTGATAATTCATTGAAATATTTTACAGATAAACTCACACTCGGAGTTGTGTGCGAGTCCAAGAACACCGTGAGACAGATTAAGTATCTAATTGACACCACATATTACGGAGATCATTTTACAATAATTTGAATGTGTAGCAAAACATCACAGAGCACCTATACATACTATTCATCCATTGATCCACGTTATAATGAAGCATGTATCATAAGAGTACACATATCACCAGAATATTGGAAGATTGACGCTTTATAAACCGACTGTCATCATTGCTTCTGAGAATAGATGAAGTAAAAATTCATCCTTAAGGAAGAGCATTATACCTCAACTCTACACACATGTGGCATGGGGGGGTATAAAATACGACTCTCAAGCAACTAAACACAACCCTGAGCTCAGAGTGGAATAGAAAGGGACACAAGCAAAAATGAGAGAGAGCGATGATCTCTACCGCTCACTGCGAAATAGGAACGGAATCAATATAGTGAAATGGCATCTTCCCCAAGGTTATTTATAGATTCAATGCTGTCCCCATCAAGCTACCAATGAGCTGTTCTTCACAGAATTGGAAAAAAACTGCTTTAAAGTTCATATGGAACCGAAAAAAAGAGCCGCTTGCCAAGACAATTCCTAAGTCAAAAGACAAAGCTGGAGGCCGTCACGCTAAGCCTGACTTCAACTATACTAACAAGGCCTACAGTAACCAAAACAGCATGGTACTGGTACCAAACAAGCTATAGACCATGGGAACAGAACAGAGGCCCTCAGAATAATACCCCAGATCTACGAGCCAGTCGTGATCTTTGACAAACCTGAGAGAAACAATAAATGGGAAAGGATATTCCCTATTTAATAATGGTGCTGGGAAAATTGCGTCTAGCCATAGTAGGAAGCTGAAACTGGATCCCGTTTCCTTAACTCCTTATACGGAAGATTAATTCTAAAGGTGGTTAGAGACTTAAATGTTATGACCTAATACCGATAAAAACCCAAAAAAAAAGGAAGAATATCTAAGGTAGTACCAGTCAGGACATAGGCATAGGCAACGGACTTCATGTCCAACAAATCACCAAAAGCAATGCAAGTCAAAAGGCAAATTGACCAAATGGATCTCATTAAACTAAAGAGCTTCTGCACAGCAAAAGAACTACACCAGAGTGAACAGGCAACCTACAGGTGGGAGAAAATTTTTTGCATCTACTCATGCTGACAAAGGGCTAATATCCAGAATCTACACAAGAACTCAAACCAAATTGACAAGAAATAAAACAAACACCCCATCAAAAGGTGGCAAAGGATATGAAGCAGCACATTTCTCAAAGGAAGACATTCATACAGCCAACAGACACATGGAAAAAATGCACATCATCCTCCGCCATCAGAGAAATGCAAATCAACCACAATGAGATACCATCTCACACCCAGTTAGAATGGCAATCATTCAAAAAGTCAGGAAACACAGGTGTTGGAAGGATGTGGAGAAATAGGAAACACTTACACTGTTGGTGGGTTGTAAAGCCTAGTTTCAACCATTATGTTGATAAACAGTATGGCAATTCCTCAAGGATCTAGAAATGATGTACATATGACCCAGCATCCCAATAACTGGGTATAGTACCCAAAGGGATCATAAATTATTCTACTACCAAGACACATGCACACTATGTTTATTGCGGCACTATTACACAGTAGCAAAGACTCTGAATCAACCGCCAATGTCACTCTTGTGACAGACTGGATTACAGCAAATGCCTGCGCCAAATATACACCATGGCAATACTATGCAGCCATAAAAAAGGATGACTTTTGTCCTTTGTAGGGACATGGATGCAGCTGGAAACCATCATTCTTAGCAACATCCTATTCACAAGAAGAGAAACAAACACCCGCATGTTCTCACGTCTCGGTGGGAACTGAGACAAGGAGATCACTTGGACTCGGGAGGGAACATCACACCTCAGCGACGTATCATCGGGGAGGGGGACGGGGGGAGGGATTGCATTGGAGTTATATATGATCATAAATGAGTGAATGGCATGGGTGCTGGACGAGTTGATGGGTGCGCACACCAACTGCACAAGTATACTATGTAAGCATCTGCACGTATGCACATGTACCGACTAGAACTTAAGTATAATAATAAAAAAAAAAAAAAGAGAGAGAGAGACTGGAAATACCAATGGAGGTACTAGTCTAACAAAATAGAAAATATAGTTTGCGTAAAATGTCAAAAGAAAAAAAAGAAAGAAAGATCTGGGTATTTTTCAGTCTTCTCTTCCCCTCTTTCTATAGGAGCCATATCTGTATCTTTCTCCAATCTTCATCACAATAACATGATCAAATTCCTGGCAGGAAAGTCCACCAAAAAATACCCTCTCTTGAAAACACAAACAAATAAAACTCACATTGCCACCAATTAAGTGTTCCTTCTATGACTCCAGGAGTTTCTATCCGAGTTAAGCACATCTCTACTAATGTATCTTGCTGGATGTGCCTACTTCTTCCAGTGTGGAAATTTGGCCTCTGAATTAAGTTCTCTAATGGGTCCTAGAAAATGTTCATTTTCAGTTCATTTTTAGTTTGACCAGCTTTTTATTGTGGGGAGTGGACTCTTCATATGTGAGATTCTTTTACATTTGAGAAGTCTTTACATGTGAGAGCTGAAACCAGAAGTTTCAAGTGACTTTTATTTATTCATTTACTTGTGAGACAGAGTCTTGCTCTGTCACCCTGACTGGACTGCAGTGGTGTGATCACAGCTCAATGCAGCCTTGATCTTCCATACTCAAGTGATCCTCATGCCTCAGTCTCCCTCGTACCGGGGACTACAGGCACATGCCCAGGCTGGTCTTGAGCTCCTAAGCTCAAATGATCCTCCCGCCTTGGCCTCCCTAAGTGCTGGGATTACATGCATGAGCCATCACACTTGGCCCTCAAATGACTTTTAATGACATAATCAAATATTCCTGATAACATTTTTAATGAAAATAAAACAAGATATTAAACTGTTCATGAAAGATGGCTTCATTCCCATTCAAATAAAAGCCACACAATTAAGAAAAGCAATCTGAAAGCGAGTAAAACAAGTGTAATAGTGGTAATATCCTGGTTTAATTTTCCATTTTTTTTCCTGTGTATTCAGATTTTTTAAACAATTAGCATGTATTAAATAAAAGCATAAGAAAACAAACCTCAAAATGTTTCTGTATAATGGTTTCAAACAAAACTAAAAAACTAAAAATATAGAGTAAAATACGTCACAAGAGAGTAGGACAAAGCCTTCATTATACTGCATATTGTAAATATATTCTCATTTTTTTACAAAATTTTGAAGGTAAGAACACAGGTGATAGCAAGGTTTCAGCATGTACCATTGGAGCACATCTCTAGTTGACACTGACTTGCCATTCACTTCTAGTGCAACTTATTTGTTTATGTTCATTTACCTCATTCAATTTGTGTGATGTCCGGCTACCAGAGGACCTGACTGTCAGATAGCCTCAATACAGTGTTAAAATGGTGCAATAAAAGTTATACATAGAATTATGCCACTTTTATTGTAAACTTTAATTCCTTTCTACAGAATAATATTGAGTTCTAGAAGATTAGCTCCCTCATTTCAATTTCCATTTTTTCTTTCTTTTCAGTTTTGCGTTACATCTCAATTCTCCTCTCCAAGATGAAACTACATGCAATGGCACATATACACCAGGACTTTCCTCTTTGTGCCTTCATAAATGTTGAAAATTCTGACTGGAATCCCTTTTTCTTAGCTTGGGAAATATTTCATATTTGATTATACTGTTTTAGTGCATCAAAGGAGAATAAATGATAAATATAAATTTTAATACCTGGGCCAAGGCACAGTTTTCTGCTCTGTTCCACCTAAACTCCTGGATACAGTCCTAGACTGACAAATTTTACATTGTTTTTTCATGATTAACTATTTATCAGTGGCTTTTCCCGGAACTGCCTTCAGGTATTTTGGTTCCATATGAACTTTAAAGCAGTTTTTTCCAATTCTGTGAAGAAACTCGTTGGTAGCTTGATGGGGATGGCGCAGGTATTTACTCAAAGTAACATTGTTAATAAAATCTTCCTTGTCAACCTAGTTTAAATTTGGCATCATCTCCCTCACACTCCCTATGTCCATCTTCTGTTTATTTCTAACATCATTTACATCCTGTTTTATCAAATATGCATGATCTTTACTTTAAAAAAAATCCATAGCCTTTTGAGCCTGACTTCTTTCACTTAGTGTAATGCATTTAAAATTCATTTACATGGTTTTGTGAATCAGTAGTGCATTTATTTTTACCAATAAGTAACATTTTATTGCATGGTATGCCCTATTCTTTATCCATTGATCAGTTGAAGCATTTTTGGTTCATTTCCAGATTTGGAAGATTACGTAAAAAGCTGCCATAGATATTTGTAAATAGTCGTTTAAAAGAGATATACTTTCACTTTGGGGTAGGAACAGGAGTGTGTTGCTGGAACACATGCAGAGAATATTATTTTAAAACTGACAAATGGTTGGTTTAATTACCTGTGTCATTCTGCATCCTCACCAGCAATTTATGAAATTGAAAGTTGCTCTGCACCCTCTAGAGAACTCGGTATTCTCAACAGAATAATGACCATGGCGAGAATGTCTTATTTTGAACATTCTAACAGGTGTATAGTGCAATGTCGTTGTACTTTTTGTATGCCTTTCTCTTATCACTAATGATGTTGAACATCTTTGCAAATGCTGATTTTCTGTTTATATATCTTTTCTGGTAAAAAGTCTAATAGTTTCACTGTTTTATCATTTTGTTAAGGTTGGGTAGTTTACATTTTACTATTTAGTTTTCAGGTTTTCAATCTGAAAATCAGTTATTTATTAGACATATAAAATATGAAAATATTTTCTTCCAATGTGAGGCTTATCTTTTATTCTGTTAATGATGTTTTATAGAGAGCAGAAATTCTTAGTTATGATAAAGTCAACTTACAATTTTTTTCACTTTAAAGATCCTTAATCATTTTGACTTTTAGCTCAAGATCATGCTAATGATCTTAATTTCCTTTCCAGGTGTTTTATAAGTTTAAGGTTTACATGGTGGCCCATATTTGTTTTGATTTATTTTTTGTACATTAGCATGATATGAAGTCTTGGTCACTCTTCCCTTTCTTCCTCTCCCTATTTCTCTCTTTTATTTTGCACATAGACTTTTGAATACTATAGCATAATTTGCTGACAATTTTTTTTCTTTCTAAACTGTTTTTGTACACTTGTCAAATCAACTGGTCACATATTAGTAGGTGTGCCTTTGGACTCTCAAACTGCATTTTTATTTGTGCTTATTCTTTCATCAGTAACATACTGTCTCAATCATTATAGGTTCACGGTAAATCTTGATATCAGGTGATATACTCCTAAAACTTTGATCTTGTTTTACAAAATTGTTTTAACTCTTCTAGGTCCTTTGTTTTCCATAGACATTTTAGAACATGATCTTGACTACAAAAAAAAAAAAAATCTTCTGTGACTTTTATTATAGAATCAAAATCTATAAGTATATAAGTTTGTAGGGAATTGCTATCAATAAGATTAAATATTCCAAAGCATAAACATGGTTTTGTATATTGACTTTGTATTCTTCAAGCTTGTTATACTCATATTTTCATTGTAGTAGATGTTTTATAGTTTCTTTCACGTCTTCTATATAGAAAACATGAGTTTGTGAATAGAGACAGTTCTGTTTATTCAGGGTTGATCTGTATGATTTTATTTCCTTATTGTACCAGCTAGGACATTTGTTGATGTGTCTAGATGTGATGAGTCATATCCTTGTCTTGTTTCTACTTTGGAAAAGCATTTAATCTATCAGCATTATATAAAATGTTTCTGTATGTTTTCAGTAAATGCTTTTTATCAGATTGTGACAGTTCCTTCTAGCATTACTTTCCTTAGAGTTTTTTTCATCAATGAATGTTGAATTTAGTCAAAAATATTTTTCTGTATCAAATGATATTATTTGTTTTTTCTTTATTAGTATTTAAAATCATTTTCATTAAATATCTGAACATTATTATCATCCAATTTCACCTGATTGGTATTCCTTGAACACTACAGCAATCTTAGTGTAAACATTCTTTTCAGACAATATGGTATGCTTGTTAAGATATACCACATCTTATGATGTAAAATTATTCTCAATTGTTATGAGATATTTTTCTATATACTTTTCTTATAACCAGAAAGCACAATAGCCCTTTATTCTAAGTAATCTTTTCAAGGATATTTATATAGTGAATAGCAGTGAAAGACAGAATGTGATTCAAAAGCAAAGGACAAGAATTCTTACTGGCAATTATAAAAGATATGAGCTCCCTAGGTCGAGGTACCTCATTGTTAGTTTCTTGGGAAGTCATCTATCTTGGATCATCCACATCACCACCACCACCATCCCATCCCTTCTGCGGGACTTAGAGCAATAATTAGTGTGATATGATGCTGTACTTGCTGCTTGCTGTACTGTGAGTTAGTAGTCTTTTGTCTCTGAAGCAGAGGTTGCACATCTTCTACTAGTAAGCATGAAGCTAACTTGTTAGGATACACGTGGAGTAAAATCCATTCACCACAGTTCTTCACAATTTTGTCAATGAGGATGGAATGTTGACAGATAAATGACTTAATGGAATAGGATAGGTGAGGGTCTTGTGGAAGTATTGATAGGATTTGAGGTAAGTCCATAAATGTAGAAAACATGGTGAGCAAATTGTATGGTCAATTGTGTAATAATAAGCAGCCCTCTACTTTATTGACTATTAATCATGAGGAAGTGGGATGTAATTATAGGCCAAATACCAGAAAGTAGTTTTTTTCAACCAATGTCCTCTTTCTGTTAACTCTCCTCTGGCATGAAAAAAAGATCTTCCTCACTAATTTGATGGTCATCTTCAAATCTTCCCTATAAAGATACATACTGAGTCTTCAGAAGGTCCAGAGCCCTTTCAAAAAACATTCACAGAGTTCTGCACCTACATTGAACATAGCATAATGGAAATTTGTGACCACTATCTGCAGAAATAAGGTGAATTAGAACTTTGTTTCCATTGGAAAATAAGAGAGGGAGAGCACAAGATTTGTTAAGAATAAATAATTAGAGCTAGGCTATCTTGCAACTCAGCCCCATTCGGCAGTCTATCATGACAATTTCAGATCTATTCAGAGAAAAAAATAAGTCTTCAGTCTCAGAGTTTGTTTCTTTGTTTGTTTTCCTGCAATGGCCCTTGCGGCTATAAGGGAGATTTGGCTCCATCAGGAAGATTTTCTTGAAGTAGACAAACTCTCCTCACAAACCATAGATGAGGCATTCATAATATTCATGTTGACTTTGAAATACTGAGAAACTTGTTCAAATAAATCTTGATAAATTTGCAATCATCCTTATTTTCACCCCTATAGCCCTTAGGTTATACTTTGGTAAAAGCCTAAGATAAATTTTCATTACAATGAGGCAAAAATATGCTTCCAATTAAAGTAGATTCCCTAAGAAATGTCACTACTGTGCAAGACACCTGGGTTAGTTAAAGGGTACAAACCCTATGGTCTCATGCAAAAAACAGTATGACTGTGACTGTGGAGACAAGGGATCTCCAGAGCTAAAACAGATGATGTCAGTAATGATAATCTTGCCACTGGCTGACTTTAAGAAGACTGAATACAGTAAAAAAAAGTTTTTGTTGACCTGAAAGTAGCTGCTGAACTCATTGAGAAATGAAGTAAATGAGATTTGCTTAATGACATGAAACTGATTCTTCTTTTGTGTACCCTGATGACTCACTCCCTCTTCGCCCCAACTATAGCTGCTGTAAAGAAAAATACAATTAGGAGAGAAGATGACATCTTTCTGTCTTCATGAGGGATCTAGAGTCATACAAAACCATTAAAATATTCTGGGGAATTTCTGAGGAGGGAGAAATTCAAACTTTTAATTTCTTTTGGATATAAACACTCAAGCCAGCATTTTACTAGGTTCCATGAGGAATAGGGTACCTGAATTGAGCTAATGAGGTTTGGTCAATGTTCACAGAAGCTAAAATACCTTGTGGTAGGGCACTTGGTGTCAGTTCAATGCACTGCTATTTCCACTTCTGAATGGGTAGGAGGAACTGGTGTTTTATCCTTGTACCTCCCTGTCCCATACATGCCAAAGGGGTTTCCTCATTTGAAAAGAATGTACAGACAGAAGTGTTAATGGAACACAAATAACTAAAATCCTTGTTGTTTGCCATGAGGGAATGTGTCAGGATTTAACATGAGTGCTTCTGCCTGCTGACATGCAAAGTGTTTACTATAGGAATACTATTCACTTGGTTGGCAATGAAGAAGTTTCAGTCTCAGTGGAACTGGCTGCAGTGTTAAGATAGCTGCACTAGAAAGAATGGTTGATAAACCCCAGCCAAATTCTGACGACTACTAACCAAGGAAAATTTCTTGGTGTTATATGGGCAGATTCATAAGACCCAATCTCTTCAGTAGTCAACAAAAGTATCGCAGTGTATTTGCCTCCACCACCAAAAAAGGAGACCCAGCATCTCATTGGGCTCTGAGTATTGAAGACAGTGTGTGCCTCATTTGAGCATTTTATGTAATCATTTATATTAGCTAATCTATTTATCAGAATTCTTTGAGTGAAGTCCAAATCAACAGGCTATGTTAGAAGCTGCTAAACGAGCTGTGGTATACTTTCTAAGTTTGGGTCCCCTGATAGCGGAATCCCCTTAAAGCCCAAATTTCTGTAACTGGTGATTTTGTGGGCTGTGTCCCTTAGCAAAGGAAGGCAACCTTCAACCAGTGGTGTCCCTTACCTAAGGTAAAGTTTAAGTGGTAATGCTTTATTAGTAGCTTCAGTCTTCAGACAGTGAAAATGAAAGGTCCAGAAGATGGAACATGACTAAATTGATTATTGGTTCAGCATCGACATAACCAATTACTTATCCACATAAGATACCACTGTGCCTCACAGTAAACCATTAGAGAATGAATGGAAGAGCAAGTTTATCTGTATTTACCTCCCCATTCTCTTTTTCACTGGTTAAACTTTAATCCTTTTAAATTCCAATTGACATCATCTTGTTCTTTAAGTTCTCCCTATGGGAGCCAGATACCATAACCTGTGACCTGGTGCATTACTGAAAGTGGGAGAAAGAGCCAGCCACCACTCTAGAGGTGATAAAAGATGAACATGAGCATTAGCAAGAATCTGTCTCTTAAGAGGTGGCTGATGAGGAACAAGCAACCATGTGAGGCTGAGACGGAAGGCACTACATTAGTGGTGTTTGATACACAGGCCATTGCAATTCTTTCTTTATACGAGTTGTGAGCATAAATAAGGGGTATGTAATACCATAAAGGGATATTTAAATATCAGCATTTATTTGAAGTCTCTTTTATTACTTAAATTTCAGAACTGTATGTATTATTACCTTTTTCATTTACTGAAGTCACTTAAAGTTTCTTGAAATAACATTTCCTACTATAACAGAGAAGTAGAATGAGGAAATACCATCTTTCCTAACAAAAGGCAATCTTGTATAAAATAATGTGTTATATTTTGTTCATCTAGGCACTATGAATTATAATAGAGAGTATAATTTGACTGCTGGGGAGAATGTTAGGTCAATATTGAATAGTGGGAGGACATTTCTACAGTTTATTTTTTTTCCTCCAGATATGACAAACAAATTTGATAAACTGGTCAGAATTCTGTTTAGGTTGACTAGTAGTATTTTACATGCTCATTATCCTCACTTACAGGCTAACTGCTCTACATAGTTCTCCTAAGTGCTGTTACACTTTTAAAAGAAATTATTCAATGATTCATCTAATTTAATGTGGCAATTTTCTTTACTAAGACTTAGCTGATGTTGCATATGTATTTATAACTTTTACAGTCACAGTTGGGAATATGTGTGCACAGAACAAAGCAAGTAACTTCTGTTTCTACTTCAAGAATTGCACTGAGTGTAATCTGAAAGACAGTGAGCATTATGAATATATTTGTTTATCTGCTTGGGGAAGAGAAATAAGTAAGTCAAGTATTTATAATGTCAAACTCTTTCTTTGCAAGATGATATTCAACATTCTAATAATACTCTGAATGTTCATGATATAATGATTGAATTTGTGAAAATGCTTAGTTTAAAATTGATAATAAAAGTAAATGCAGAGTACTATCTTATTTTAATTATCATTTTATATCAACATATTTGAAGAAAATTCTAACTGAAATTTTATTTCTTTTCACCACTGTCATAGTTTCTGTTTTCTCTTCTGAAAACCAAAATAATTAACTATAATCATTTTGTCAAGTTTGTGCATTCTATGCTGTCAGTGATAATGTTTTCCTTGAACCTTTATTAGTAATTTCAAGTCAAGTACTGTATTCTGGAAGAGCCTCAAATCATGAGCAGCAAACTATACAAGAAGATTGTCTCTTAGCTACCCCACGTAGAATCAGCAGATTCCTGTGGTAACAAGATGGAGTCAAAATAGCAGCATTTTTCTTCACTTCACTCCTAATTGAAAAAAAAAAACTGGCTTTCGGGCCAACTCAAATATTCATCAGTCACTATTTCAAGGGCAATTTATACAAGTAAAGAAACAGTTTCTTTCTCCTCTTTACATTCTTCTCTTCTACAAAAACTGCACAGTAGTTGTCTGTTGGCCTGCATGTCAACCAAGTCTTGGCACAAGTGGTTTATTAAATTCTAAAATTTTATTACACTTGGTAAGGAATTCACAGTTCATTTCTGAGGAGACAGATGACAGAATCTGCTTTCGTCCTAGTGAATGTATCAACTTTGACAATACTTACTGAGTATGGCAAGCTATACTCTTAACTCACACCTGTTCTTCCTCTAGCTCCTACGTACACACTAACCCTCATACTTTCTGCAAATTCCCTATTCCCATTTTCTTACTTATAAAGTCAGGATGTTTTTTAATAAACAGAGATATTTACATATATGCTCTATAAACAGATATATACTTAGTATTGGTGAAATAACATTTATAGTTTTCAACATTTCTTTGATTTGAAAATTCTCATTAGGTTCAGTCATCCCACTAATATTTTTTTTTTCAGTTTTTACACAAATCTTGCTAGAAATGAATCTGTATGTTTTCCTTTTTACCACATGATAATAATTTTCTTCTCACTTTTATAACTTACAGATAATCATCTACATATGCAACTCAAGCTTTTCATGCAATACAACTTTCTGTAATGGCAAAAATATCCAGTATGTCACCCACAAGCCAAAAGGAGCTATTCAAAACTTGAAATGGGCTATTTGGACTGTTTGACATTTTAAGCAATTTAATTGTGGCTATGATTAGCTACATATGCCTACTATACTGAGCAGCACAGTTTTAGAAAGAAAACTCTATTTTGAAAAGCACCACTTAAAATACAGCCCTTACATCAAATAAAGTGCAGTTTAGTCCACAATTTAACTTAGTTATCTATAATATCTAGATTTCATTTCTTGCTTTGTAGGAATTTTAGATGAGTTGTCTTCAAAGTGTCCATTCATTAGCATATTTTACCATAAACAAGTGAAAACATTGTATTTATCTTATTTTCTAAGTAAAATTTCTTCAAACAAAATTTTAACATTTTAAGAGAAAATCAGGGAGACATTTGAAAATATCGATTCTAATTTTATATACCTCAATGCCTCCCCATCTCATTTTGTCTTCTTTTTAAAAAATAAAGAACTACGTTAGCTCACATGACTACAGAGCAACAACGTGACTTACTTATTGAGGCATAGGGCCTTTTACTTAGTACCCTTTAGGTTAAACACATTCAGGGCTAAACAGTAACTGTAAGGGAAGTGTCTTTGGAATAAAAGTATACAAATGAATCAAAACGAGTTTTTCTTGTTTTTGTTTGTTTTTCATTTTTTTTCACACCAACAAACCAAAGGAAAAGTGTATGGTTTGTTTTAGAGAGGAGTTAACAAATATTTTAAGAATATTTAACATTATTTTGCTAACATCATCTTGAATAGCAGAGATGATTTATCACGAATGTTTTTATTTAAGACCTTGCTAAGTACCATACTTGAACTGTCTTTTTAGAATGGAGTTTTGGGTATTACTTGCAAATATAAAAACCGTGTTGGAAAAGTCTATGAAATCATAATGAGCATGAACTCAAAGTGGATTTATAAATTCTTAGTTTACTTATAATTTCACAAGGAAAAATATATTTTTATACTGCAGTATATAGATCTTTTAAAATAACTTTTAATGTTTTAGATTGTAGAAAAAAATGACAATAATAATTTTAAAAACTGTGTTCCCACAATCAATGAGTAATAGGCATAAAATCTTGACACTTTTGTTTTAGAAATTTAAGTGACAAAATACATATTTCAGAAAAAGTTGAAGTTTTTTTTTTGTTTTCTACACTATATTTTCCATCTTCTTCACAGTTTTATAACATGTAAGATTCACTGGTTCATATCCCACACACGTGTAGCTGCAATAATTTTGTTATTTAGTCAGGGTTCATTTGGAAAGTACAGAGTTTGCTCTGGCTTAGATATACCAATGAACTTTATTAGAGAGTTTCAAATTGCTTAAAGATTCATTGAATGGGTTGCGGAAATTGATGCTTATTGAATGGGCAAACGCTGGAACCATTCCCCCTCAGAACTGGAACATGATACAGATGCCCACTCTCACCACTCCTATTCAACATATCACGGGAAGTCCTAGCCAGAGCGTTCAAGCAAGATAAATAAATAAAAAGACATCCAAATAAGAAAATAAGTCTAATTATCTCTCTTCGCTGACTATATGATTCTGTACCTAGAAAACCCTAAAGAATGCCAAAAGGCTACTAGAACTAATAGACGATTTTAGTAAGGTTTTAGGATACAAAATGAATATAACAAAATCAGAACTAATAGACGATTTTAGTGAGGTTTTAGGATACAAAACGAATGTAACAAAATCAGTAACATTTCTATACATCAATAATGTCTTGGTTGAGACTCAAATAAAGAAAACAGTCCCATTTACAATAGCCACAGATAAAATAAAATAGAAATACAGTTAATCGAGGAGGTGAAAGAGCTCTGCAAGGAGAACTACAAAACACTGCTCAAATAAATCAGATATGATACAAATAAATGGAAAAATACCCCATGCTCATGGATTGGAAGAATCAACAGTGTTAAAGTGGCCATACCGCCCAAAGTGATTTACAAATTCAATGCTATTTCTATCAAACTACCAATGTCATTCTTCATGTAATTAGAATAAGCTACTCTAAAATCAAATAGAACTAAGAAAGAGCTCAAGTAGCAAAAGCAATCCTAAGCCAAAAGAGCAAAGCCAGAGGCATCACTCTACCTGACTTCAAGCTATACTATAAGGCTATAGTAACCAAAACAGCATGGTACTGATACAGAAACAGACACATAGACCAATGGAAGAGAATAGAAATTTCAGAAATAAAGCTACACACTTATAACTAGTTGATCTTCAACAAGGCTGACAAAACAAACAATGGGGGAAAGGATTCCCTGTTCTACATGGTGCTGGGATAACAGGCTAGCTATATGCAGAAAAATGAAACTGGAACCTTACTTTTCACTATTCAGAAACATTGATTCAGGGTGGATTAAAGATTTAAATGTAAGACTGCAAACTATAAAAACTCTAGAAGCAAACCTAGGAAATACCCTTCTTGACATCAGCTTTGGCAAATACTTTTTGTCTAAGTCCCCAAAAGCATTTGCAACAAAACAAAATTGAAAACTGGGACCTAAGTAAATTAAAGAGCTTCTTTAGAGCAAAATAAATTATCAATAAACGGACAATCTACAGAGTGAGAGAAAGTATCTACAAACTATGCATCTGACAAAGGTCTAATATCTGGAATCTACAAGGAACTTACACATACAAAGAACAACCTCAATAAAAATCCATGTAGCAAAGAACATGAACAGATATCTCTTAAAAGAAGACATTCAACAAACAATAAACATACACACAATATACATACAACAAGCAAAGGCCAACAAACAATGAAAAATGCTCATCATTACTAATCATCAGAGAAATGCAAATCAAAACCACAATGGGATACCATCTCTCATAAGTCAGACTATTATTAAAAAGTTAAAGAGCAACAGATGCTGGTGAGACTGTGGAGAAAAGGAAACACTTAAGACTGTTGGTGGGAATGTAAATTAGTTCAGCCTCTGTGGAAAGCACTTTGGTGACTTCCCAAAGAATTTCAAACAGAGTTACCATTTGACCCAGCAATCCCATTACTGGCTATATCCAAAGGAAAACAGATCATTGCACCAAAAAAGACACATGTACTTGTATGTTCATTGCTACACTATTCACAATAGTAATGACAAGAAATCAACTTAGGTGCCCATCAATGACGGATTGGATAAAGAAAATGTGGTATTTATACAACATGGAATACTATGCACCCATAAAAAATGAAATCATGTCCTTTACATCAATCTGGATATAGCTGAAGGCTATGATAATAGTTAACACAGGAACAGAAAATCAAATACCACATATTCTCAGTTACAAGTGGGACCCAAACATTGAGCACCCAGGGTCATCAACATGAAAACAACAGACACTGCAAATTACTAGATGAGGGAGGTAGGGAGGAGGAAATGGGTCGAAAAACTCTCTGTTGGGTACTATGTTCCTTCCCAAGTGCAGCATACCTATGTATCAAACCTGAGCATGCACCCTCTCTATTAGAATAAAATTGAAAAAAAAAAATAAAATAGAAAAGATACTTGCCTTGATCCCCAAACAAGCTTCTCCAAAATTTGGTCTTAGAATTAGGTTATACTATAAAATTAGAACACTGAAGGAGATACTGCTTCTTCCTTCCGTAATCAGAAAGGATAAAAACAAAATGAACCACCCCCCTTTCCTCCCACAAAAAAAACCCAAAAGTACCGCTACATTTGAGAACATCAGAGGCCATTGCCCTCTTCTGCCATATCATCCTTCTTACTTGACTTTGTTCAGAATACCATTCTAACGCAAGAGATTAAAGGAAGCTAAATTATAATCAGGATTCTAGGAGTAAGACAGTATGGAAAATAAAGTGTTCTGTTTCCCAACAGTGACAGGAGAGTAAGAAACAGTAGCGTAGAAATGTTAACATGGAGTGAGGTAGTCAACAGCATCATCACAATATACACACTGGCTCTACTCAAAATCTATTAATAGCCCTCCTCCTATTCTTGACTTCTGACAACAACAATGATTTCCACAAAAATAATAATATATGTATTCTTTATACTTTTGTTTTAGCTGATTTTTTCTTATATGTTTACTGATTTATAAATTATTAAACATGCTAAGTATATTATTTTATTTAATTTTCATATCAACGAGGAGGTAAGTATGATTACTATTCTGTTTGATGGAAAAAATCTTAGATGTTTAGAGAGATTAAATAAGATTTCAAAGATCACCAAAATAGTAAGTGATATCTGGTAGTGTCTAATTCCAAAACTTCCTAGCCAATATGTTATATTGCATTAAATAGCATATGATGCATATTTTCATATACAAGTGTATTAAAATTAAAGACCTACAATAAACATCATTATGCATTATTATAAAATACTATATTTTAGGTTTGGATAAGAAATAAGAAAATAAGTAATAAGTAAATAATATTAAATAATCAGAAAATAAAAAGAAACCCCTACCTACAAATGAAACAACTACAGTATATAAAACAAATTTATATTATAGCAATTAAATGTTAGAAACAGAAATAGAAAATATCTTGTTAAAAAAAGAGTATATGGTACATAAAAAATGTACAGGAAAGAAAAGTAATTATATGATTCAAACTATAAGGTCTTATTGAAAGGCATCAAAGGAGATTTTAGGAGGAAATATTCTTAAAATACCAGAATTACCATCATAAAGAGTTTACTGTAATTAGTGCAACTCTAATCAGAATCAATAGTAGTTAAAAACCAACAGCTGAAAGTAAGAATGTTAAAGTTCTAAAGGAAAAAAAAAAAGAATCCAGTTAAATAAAAGCCACATGCATTCAAAATTTTAAGAAGGGATATATCTCATGAAATTATAAAATAGCTGTAAACATTCTCTACTCAAATACTATGATATTGACACAAAAATTGATTATTATAATAGAAAAAATGCAAAAATGATTCTAACTAGGTATAGGAAACTATTCCATGACAAATATTTCATTTTATTTTAATTACAAGAGACTAAAACTTCCATTGTCTTTTTACATTTGTATCTATATACATCTGGGATAAAATAAAGGTGGTATGCTGCATCATACTATATAAAAATAATATAGAGAAATAATAGAATATGGTACTATAAAACACAATAAGCACAACAAAATCTGGAAATTGTTAATAAAATTTGGTTTAGTAGACTATAAATATACTAACAAGTTTGTTAAAGTACAATTGATATACAACCAATTGTACATATTAAATGTATAACATTTGGTAAGTTTTGATATATGTATGCATCTGTTGAGATTCTCACCACAATCAAGGTAATACTCATCCATTATCCTAAAAAGTTTTCTTATACTCCTTTGTAATTCCATTCTCCTGTGCTTCTCCTTCCCAGGTAATTACTGAACTCCTTTCTGCCATCAAATACTAGTTTATGTCACTCAGACTGGCACACAAATGGAACTACACACATGCTTTTTTTTTTTTTTTTTTTTTTTTTTTGCCTGGCTTTCTGCACTCAGGATAGTTATTTTGAGATTAATCTAAATTGCTGCCTATATCAATAATTCATTCCTCTTCATTATTGAGTCTCATTGTATGAATATGTCACAAGTTGTTTATTCATTCGTTGGTAAACATAGGGTTGTTTCCAACCTTATTCATTTTAAATTAATCTTGTCATGGAATATCCTGCCAAGTAAAGAAACTGAACTGTAAATGTCTCTATAGCACAGAGCTTCCAGTCTCACTTGCAAATTTGGCTGCCTAGTGGAAATAATCTATAGATTAATCAGGAATTCAAAATAAATTTATAGACAATTTTTTAACTTTTAATTTTACAGGGAAACATTTATTTTTACCATATGTAAGTTCATGTTGTAATATGTAGATTTTAAAAATTGTTTTACATGTTTTACAGTGTACAAAAAATATAAAAAGCACCTATGTTTCTACAACCAATAATTAACAAACATAGTTTTTGTGTGTTTCAGATACTTTAGTAACAAAATGAAAGAAACATAGGTAGCATTTTATATGCCAACACTGAACAACCTGGAAAAGAAATTTAAAAGTAATTCCATTTACAATAACTACAATTAAATAAAGTGCCTAGGAATAAACCTAATCAAAGAAGTGAAAATCTCTACCTTGAAAACTTTAAGAAATTGGTAAAATATTAAACAGGACAGACAAAAAGGAAAGTCTTCACAGACTGGAATAATCAATATTGTTAAAATGTCTCTTCTTCTCAGAACAATCTCAGATTATATACAAACTCTATCAAAATGCCAATGACATTCTTCACAGAAATGGAAGAAACAATCCTAAAATTTACATAGAACTGCAAAAAATACAGAAGAGACAAAGAAACATGAGTCAAAAAGTAAAACTATAGGCATTACATCTGACTTCAAATTGTACTACAAAGTTATAGTTATCAAAACAGCATGGTATAAAGCAGACACATAATCTAATGGAATGGAGTAGAGAACCCAGAAATAAATCCAGCTTTTACTCTGAACTCATTTTTGACAAAGATGCCTAAAACTTACATTGGGAAAAGGACAGTCTCTTCAATAAATGATGCTTGAAAAATGGAATATCTACATGCAGAAGAATAAAACCAGACCCTTGTCTCACATTATATATATAAATCAAATGAAAAAGAATTAAATACCTAAAGCTAAGACCTGAAACTATAAAACTATTAGAAGAAAACATGGGGGAAAGATTCCAGGATATTGGTCTAAGCAAAATTTATTAAGACCTCAAAGCACAAGCAACCAAAACAAAAATAAACAAATGAAATCTGCTCAAGTTAAAAAGCTTCTGTACAACAAAGAAAATAATAAACAAAGCAAGGAAATAACCCAGAGAATGAGAGAAAATATTTTCAAACTACTCATCTGATGAGCGATTAATAACCAAAATATATAAGGAACTCAACTCAACAGGAAAAAAAGAATCATCTGATTTAAAAATGGGTGAAGGATCTGAGTATACATTTTTCAAAAGAAGATACACAAGTGGCCTACAGGTATTTGAAAAATGCTCAACATCACCAATCATCAGATAAATGAAAATTAAAACTGGAATAAGATATCATCTCACCCTAGTTAAAATGGCTTTTATCCAAAAGATAGGCAATAACAAATTCTGCTGAGAATGTGGAGAAAGGGGAACCATTAAATAGTGTTGGTGGGAATGTAAATTAGTAGAGTCATTGTACAGAACAATATGGAGGTTCCTCAAAAAACTAAAATCAGAACTACCATATGATACAGTCATCTCAATGGTAGGTCTATATCCAAAGGAATGGAAAATAATTAAAGACTGGAATTGGAATGTTCCTAACACAAAGAAAAGATAAATGCTTGAGGTAATGGCTACCCTGATTACCCTGATTTCTTCAAATCACATTGTATTCTTGTATAAAATATCACAGGTACCCCTAAATATGTACAAATGTTATGTGCAATTATTAATAATTAGAAATTTAAAAGATTAAAATAGGCTTAAATGTATCTAAGTATATATTTTTTAAAATATCAAAATCAAGGCAAAAGGCAAAACATAGGTTGGAAGCTGTATTAACAAGACATGTGATAAGAAAAATATTGAGGTACATCATTGACAGATTACTACAAAGACAGGAAAAATAATTTTTTGAGTATTTCAGACTTTTGGTTTTGTCACATTAAGTCTGCATTACTTTTCTACATTAAACAATTCCAAAATTTTATTTTCCTCTTTCACTTTCACTTCTTTTTTTTCTTGCTCTTTCCCTTTCCCTGTCTTTCTTTTTCTTTCCCTTAAATTCTCCTTAAGGACAATCCAATTCTAAAGTCATGATCTGCAGCAGAGCAGAAGTTGTTGCTGAATGCCTTCTATTCCTGTCTCCTCCGGCAGCAACGACTCAAATTGAAGTATAAAAGCCTAAGCTTGGTGAGCAGGTAAACAAGGGGAAAGCCCGGGAAGAGGGTTCAAATCCCAACTAAATGAATAGAACCAACCGAAGATGGACAAAACTGAGAAATTCCAAGTGTGTGCAAAGTTTTTGATGAGTGGTATTTTAACATAATTTCAAAGTATATCTTTTCCTGTACTATTTAATAATTATAAAAGAGAAAAAATAATTTTTACAATTGAAAAAACTGAAAAATACCAAAGTTATCTAGTGAGTAAGAGGATAAATTGAAAGTGTATGCCACCTGGTAAGATATGAGAAGGACATTGAATCACTACTGTAACACTTTTGCTAAAGATACATGTCATGAATATAATCATGAAGAAACATCAGCTAAACATAAATTAAGGAACAATCTGCAAAATAACCAGCCAGTAATTTTCAAACTCCAAGAAGTTTGAGGCTAGAGTCAAATACAAAATGGCATCTAAATGCAATGAATATGAAAACAAAGACTGGTAAATGGGGCTTAATTTAAATAACTTCTGTACAGCAAAAGAAAATACCAACAGAGGTATACAGATAACCTACAGAATGAGAGAAAATATTTGCAAACTATGCATCTGACAAAGGTCTAATACACAGAATCTATAAGGAACTTAAACAATTCATCAAGAAAAAACCAAATAACCTCATTAAAAAATGGGCAAAGAATATGAACAGACAATTCTCAAAAGAAGACATCCAAGTGGCAAACAAATATATGAAAAAAATGTTCAACATTGCTAATCATGAGAGGAATGCAAATTAAAACCATGAAATACCATCTCATAACAGTCAGCACAGTAATTATTAAAAAGTCAAAAAATAATAGATGCTGGTGAGGGTGGAGAAAAGGGAAACTTTCTATGCTTTTGGTGGGAAAGTAAATTCGTTTGGCCACTGTAGAAAATAGTTTACAGATTTCTCAAAGAACTGAAAACAGAACTATTGTTCAACTCACCAATTCCATTGGTTATATATCCAAAACAAAATAAATCATTCTACCAAAAGGTGCATGCACTTTTATGTTCATTGTAGCACTATTCACAATAGCAAAGACATAGAACCAACCTAGTTGCCCACCAACAGTGTATTGGATAAAGAAAATGTGGTACATATACACCATGGAATATTACACAGCCATAAAAAGAATGAAATTATGTCCTTTGCAGCAACGTAGATGGAGCTGGAGACTATCAGAAGGGGACGATAAGGAGGGGAGCAAGGGATGAAAAACTACCTATTTGGCACTGTGCCCATTTATTGATGATAGGATCATTTGTACCCCAAACCTCAACATCACGCTATACACCCGTGTAACAAACCTGCACATGTAACTCCTAATCTATAAAATTTGAAATTATTTTAAAAAAATCGATAAAAAATGCTATGAATGATACTGGTTTGGATCATTTTTCAGTAAAGGATATTATTGAATGATTTCTTGAAATTTAAAGTGGGTCTGGGGATTATATGTTAGTAATGTATCAGTGTATAAATGTTAATTTTGATTGTTACATCAGTTGGTCTCTTTTTTTCTTCTTCTTTTTTTTTTTTTTTTTTTTTCCTTTTTTAGGGAAATGTACCTGTTTCTAGGAAAAACATCCTATTGTATTTGGAGATGATGAGGCAACAAGTCAACTATGTACTCCTAGATAGCTTAAGAAAAAATATTCTTTATAGTGTACTTTTAAATTTCTATAGGTTTGTGACAGCCTTTATATTTTTTAAATTAAAGGAATATTTAAATAGAAAAATAAGAATGCTATTAAGAATTGATGACATAATAGAAAAACGAGAATAGAGCCTTAAATATAACATATTTAAATATTAGTTTAATTCAACTGTAAAATATTAAACAATATGATTACCCTTGTATAGCTTATCTAAGAATGAATTGTTGAGCAATTTAAGCGTATCATAATTATGATCTAAATAGTTCAAATAACAATCTGTTTATATGTTTAAATTTTATCATATAGTCAATGAGTTCTCCATATATCCTGAATAATCCCTATTAATCCCTTCTTCTCAACGATGACTGATAAGCTGTATGCCCTGACTTAGCTTAAACAAATACCTTATCCGCTCTATAAATTAATGCAGACCATGCCACTTGGGCAGACCATGCACTTAATATTCACAGTGAATTCATTTCAGAGAAAAATGCCACGCTGGGCGGGGCCGATAAGGGTATTTGTGCTTTAACTAAAGCTTAGCGCAGGTAACTGTATTCATTGAGAAGAAGTAATAAGGATATTTCAGGCGATGATATGAGGAGAAACTCATGGACGTATATGATAAATTTAAACATATAAGACAGATTGCTTACTCCTGAACCTATTGCGTACGGATACATAATTATGAATCCTTAAATTGCCTCACACAGAATTCATTTAGATAACGTATAAAGCGTGTAATCATATTGGGATTTAGATATTTAGCAGTTGATTAAGACGGTATATTTAAAATGGTATATTTAACTCTATTTTGTTTTTCTATTATGTCATACATTCTAATAGCGATTCTTACTTTTTCTTGTATTTAAATATCCTTTAATTAAAAATACTAAGCTGTCACAAACCATGATGGATTAAAAGTGTCTCCAGGCGAAGAAAGCTAATTTCAAAATCTCGTGTATTGATTACCATGCCCCTAGAATACATAGGTTACTTCCTTTCAGTCTGCCTTAGCATTATGCCTATCTTTAGGGAACTTCGTATAAAATAACATCTTTAAAAGCCATAGCATGTCGAGGCAGAAATTGCTTAAGGATATAGCCACTTTTCAGTGATTTTTACATTAATTAGAGGGATAGATTTGGATTAAAGGTTGTGAGCTGAGCTCGGAGAAATTGTCTATGCTGTGGTGCGTGTGTTTGTTTTTTTTTTTTTTTTGAGACGGAGTCTCGTGCCTGGTTTTCGATTCGCCCAGGCTGGAGTGCAGTGGCTGCCATCTCGACTCACTGCAGAGCTTCGGCCTCCCGGGCTTCCTGGCCATTCTCCCTGCCTCAGTCTCCCGAGCTACGCTGACTACAGGCGCTTCAGCTCACCTCGCCTGGCTAGTATTTTGCTATTTCTTTAATAGAGACGGGCATTTCACCGATGTTAGCCCAGCGATCGTCTGGAGTCTCCTGACCTCCATCGACGCCCGCTCGGCCGCCTCCCAATTTTTTTTTTTTTATTTTTTTTTTTTTTTTTTTTTTTTTTTTCTTTTGTTAAATTCTTAACCTCATTCCAAGATTGTTGTAAATAAATGTAATATGTATTCTTCCTCCATATGATGTACTCTTCTTATTGTCTTCTGATGTGAATTTTTTAATTTCTATGAGGATAGAAGGAGTTTTCCTAGAAGACTTAGGGCACAGATGTTGTCACTTAACTTGAAAAGAGTTCAATAGTTGGACAAGAAAATGAAGACTAAGGGAAAAGTTTCCAACCCAAAGTTGGGGAAACTCTTGTCTGTGAGCCTTATGGAGTGAAGTTCAAATTTTTTGACAGAGACAGTCTTGTTGTTACTTTCAATGTCAGGAGAAATGTTCTATGTCATACAACATCTCTCTGACTAGGCAAGGCCATGCCTGTCCAGGCTCTGTGAAGGTAAGGTAGGGCCTACTAGCTGCAAGAGTAGCCACAAGTAGTAGGACTTGTACTTCCTCTGCATCATCTCAGAAATTTTAACAATATCCTATTTTGAGTTACAATTTCATCTCATCAATTGCCCTAGTGAAATGAGAATAGAGTCTACATAGTTTAAATGAAACTTCTACATGGAAAGCATTAGCATCCTAGGAAATGGCATGTATCCAAAAGCTAAAGGAGGTTACCAACACTAAGAATTAAACAGAGATAATGCTGATGACCAGGAAACTGGAAACAAACAGCCACCATGACACATAACAGCTAGAATAGACTTGCGGAGCAAATAAAATTCTCTAGACATTCTCATATATATTTATGTTAGGATCCTGATGAAATGCTGGACTTTTTGTTAGAAGAAGATAGATCCTTGGTGACATATATTTGTGGTATTCATGGGAATAAGATTTCACAAGCTTGTGATGACTGGTAATCTCCAGGTAAAATTTTAAAAGGAGGAGATAGCTATAAATGCATATTGAAGTCAGTGCATTCAATATATTGGAGGTGAAGTTCTGAAAATAAAATGTGTTATCCCCCAAAAGAAAATACCAAAGCATGTCATACAATGGTTAGGGTGAGGGGAAAATTAAATTTTACATGGGAATACGTCTTCATTCAGGACTCCATGGCGGTGACTAAATATTCTAGTGAGTAAAGTAACACTTCTTCTCTACCTCTGCTATCTTATATAAGATGAGACACTTGAAGAAGTGTTGCTCCAAGGGCCCTGGAATTATCTATCATTGTAGTACAATATTCCCAAATGTAGAATCAACGAATAAAATTAAGTGACCTTCATTATTAAAAATAGTCACTCACTTTAAATTATAAAACTTAAGGAAAATTATACATATTTAGTGCAATCCTGTAGACATTGTACAAATGCTAGCTGAGATAAGTCTTTTCAAGATGACTCTCTTGAAAGAAAGTAATTTTTATGCAGAATTTCACACTTAATTTTTTTTAAAGAAACTGTTTATTGTCAACATGCTTTTTTCTATGGGTCATGGCAATTTTTTTTTTCAAGAATTGCTTTTAGCATTCCCTAGTGGTTTTGGCATAGTGTAGAGTCAATTCCAAGTTTTTTCACCTGTAAATGGCTACAATAATTAATGCAGATCCAACTCACAGCATAGATTAGCTGTTTGTGGGTTAAGATTATTAGTAGTTATATTGATCTTCAGTCTTCCTTTTAGAAAATGACAGTGCTGCTAGCAGTGAATAAAAATGGAAGTGAAAAATCAGCAGTCAGAGTGCAGGCTTACTGATTATATCATATTTTGACAAGGTCAATAAATATAGAAAGAGCATATTGATTTTGCTCCCTAATTTTCTCTTGTGCCTTCCAATGAGGAAGGTCATATCCAATGTACTATGTCACACTCTAACCTTTAACACTGTAACATCCTTAAATACAGACTTGACATACTACACTACAGTTAGTTACAGAGAGGTCTGGTCAGGGTACTACCACAGTAGCTGTGTAGAATAATGTGAACACTATTATGTTCAGCCTTTTAGATTCTGTTGTTGAAACTGTTAAAAAAAATACATCTCTATCATATTCATATTTGCTATACATTCATATCTGGGGAACCAGTCCCCAATATTTCAATGCAGGTTCTTTTCTATTTCCCTATGTGTTGGCTGGTCTGAGAAATAAAGGGAAAGAGTACAAAAGATAAATTTTAAAGCTGGGTGTCCAGGGAAGACATCACATGTCAGCAGGTTCCATGATGCCCCTTGAGCCGCAAAACCAGCAAGCATTTATTAGCAATTTTCAAAGGGGAGGGAGTGTACGAATAGGGTGTGGGTCACAGAGACCACATGTTTCAAAAGCAATAAAATATCACAAGGCAAATGGGCAGGTCAAGGTCACAAGGCCAGGGTGAAACTAGAATTGCTGATGAAGTTTCATGTCCCACTGTGCACGCATTGTCATTGATAAACATCTTATCAGGGTTCAAGAACATTGAACCGGTCTGACTAGAATTCACCAGGGTGGAATTTTCTAATCCTAGCAAGTCTGGGGGTGCTTCAGGAGGCCAGGGCATGTTTCATCCCTTATCTCCAACTGCATAAGGCAGACACCCCTAGAGCAGCCATTTTAGAGGCCTCCTCCTGGGAATGCATTCTTTTCCCAGGGCTGTTAATTATTAATATTCCTTCCTGGGGAAAGAATTCAGCGGTATTTCTCTTACCTGTTTTCGGCAACAAGAGAAATATGGCCCTGTCCTGCCCGGCTCCCAGGCAGTCAGACCCAATGGTTATCTCCCTTGTTCCCTGAACATCGCTGTTATCCTGTTCTTTTTTCAAGGTGCCCAGATTTCACATTGTTCAAACACACATGCTTTATAAACAATTTGTGCAGTTAACGCAATCATCACAGGGTCCTGAGGTGACATACATCCTCAACTTAGGAAGATGACAGGATTAAGAGATTAAAGTAAAGACAAGCATATGAAATTATGAGTATTGATTGGGGAAGTGATAAATATCCATGAAATCTTCACAATTTATGTTCAGAGGCTTCAGTAAAGACAGGCATAAGAAATTATAAAAAGTATTAATTTGGAGAACCAACAAATGTCCATGAAATCTTCACAATTTATGTTCTTCTGTCACAGATTCAGCAGGTCCCTCCATTCAGGGTCCCTGACTTCCCACAACACATTCAGAAGCCAAAAAAGGTTTGAAATAACCACTCACATAGTTGCATAAAATGGCAAATGTATATTGTCTGCTGATTCAAAGTTCTTCCAATTGTAAGATTTTTAAATATCAACTCAGAAATGGGACCTTAATCATTTCAAATTGCAAATATTCACTACATTATTCAACATTCACTTTATGTAACATGTTGAAAGTCATGATCACTAGAGTTCACTCTAGAATTAAAAAGTAACGTAACTACTCAAAGAATGGCCTTTTGTTTGTCGAGTTTAGGAAGAGACATTAAATCATAGGTAATAATTTTATCTGAGATCCTCGAAGCTTTTAGAAGACAAAACAACCATAGTAACAATTAATTTCAAATGCTCAACTTTTTAAGTGCTTCCAAAGGCTAATATTTGACATTAACTTTGGAACTTTGGACTACATGAATGGTGTGTGTGTGTGTGTGTATGTGTGTAGGAGGAGGAGGAGGAGGAAGAGGGGAAGGAAAAGATAGGGTTACTGCAACACATACTTTTTGAATACACAAAAACAAAGTCAAATTCTATCCTGGAGTGGTGGATTGTTATACATTAGGTAGCAAACTTGCTCTCAAGGACATAAATGTTCTGCTGTGGCTGTATGTATATGCCATCATGAGAGAACAAGGTACAGGTTTTGAGAGGCTAATTCAAGGTATTAATGGCCTTTGGAATTTATGAGAGATTACAAACAAAAGAGGGCTCCTGTTTATGAAACAATATTTTCCCTAGCCATTGGAAGCAACTAGAAGTTCAATAAAGAAGTCACCCACAGGGAATTTCTCAAGAATTTACATGGCCAATAAACTTTAAATACAGTAATGCCTGGTTTACACTTTACGGTAATTTCCAAACGTTAATAAAATATATTTAATATATATATAATTGACACCTTGAGCAAAAGAGATAGGTGTCATTTTCCATATTGAAAGAGTAAAGCATGCTGGGGAAAAATGCAGTAAGAGGGAAAGTAAGTTATTAAATAGTCAATAATAAATGGCAAAAGGCACTGAATAGCAACATAAAAGCAATGACTCAGAGAAAAATGGTCGTTAAAAATGATTCTTCAGAATTATTGGGGTGATCGTGGACTATTTGCTCTCATACCAAATTTGTACTCAGAATGTTGTTTAGATGTTGACAGAAAGGGGGCCCTCATATGGCTTACTAAATTATTGATTTTCAGTGCAGGCTTAGTCTTGATAACATTCCATTCATCTATGGAGTCATGCATATATCATTCAATCCATGGAAAATGTCTATATAGATTCTCCTTTAAAATTAATGCCATATGTGAATGCTTATAACCACCTTCACCAAAACCCCTCCCAATCTATCATCTACACCTGAACTGTTGCAATATAGTAAATTCTCTTTACTTTCTTCTTACACCCCACTTTATTTCCCTTATGGCCTTGTATACACAACTAATGTTTTAAAATAATAAATCAGATCATTTTGCTTACTCATCCCAAATATTTTATTCCTTTTACTCTTAAAAGTAATGCAAATAACCTAATTTGCAAGGCTCTAATTTCTGCCTAATGACTTATCACTCTCTCTGATATTATCTCCACTCCAGTAATACAAAATTTCTTGTTATTTCTCAAAGGTCCTTAGTAAGGTTTTTATGTTTGTGTTACTGTCTGCCTTGTCTCTTCTCAGATTTTCCTGTGGATTTTACCATCACATGGCCCAAAACTCTACTCAAATAGTATCTCACCAGAATAGATTTCCCATCATTCGCCTTACTTTTTTATTTTCTGACAGCACATATTATTGA
>NW_016807975.1:1981080-1997042 GCF_001698545.2 Rhinopithecus bieti | reverse complement strand
CGCCTCCAGCTTTGTCCTTTTCTTTTGCTTTTATAGTAACTTTTTCATTTGTCTTTAAATTTTAAATTTAAAAAAAGTTGAAAGAGAACTTCAAGGAATTCCTCAATGCCGTTACTCAGATTCACCATTTATATTTTGTCCATTTGCTTTTTCTTTGTTATTTTCTTTCTATACCTATATCAAAAAATGAGTTTCATGTTTATTACTTTCAAATCATGATCCATATTTATATTTTGAAAATTGTTATAATAGTTATATTTTTGAAATTCCTTCACAATTTAATTCTGAATCATCCATTTAATTATCTTGCCTCTTAATTCATTTTAAAGACTGCCCAGTTTATCTGGACAGGTCCTTTGTTGTTGTTGCTGACTACTGATTCCAATGCTTAAAACAGAAGGGGCTTCATAGAGCTAGAGTTAAAAGCACAGGCACTCGACCCCTGGCTTGATTTTACCACCTCTTCTCTGTGTACCTTATGGAAAGTGACATAAATTCATTGTGCCTCAATTTCCTCATTTCCAAAGGGAAAACAATAATACTCATTTCTCAGGGCTGTTCTACGATAGAATGAGTTATTGTGTGTTAAATGTTATAAATACAGTCCTTGGCATATAGTAAGACTTATAATACCATTGAATAAACTCAAAAGCAGATAACAGGCACTCAGCAATTATCTGTTGCATGAATAAGTTTGGTGATGTACTATATCAGTAGATTGCACAAAAATTCCAGTTGCTTACAATAAAATTTTAAAAGGATGAGCCTGATCATTGGTGTGGAGGGAGGGGAAATTCTATACAGGCATTCAATGATCCAGGATAAAAGAGGTTTTGGCATTGTCAATGCATAACTTCCTATTTACTCTAGATATCAATGTACCACCTGTATATAAGGAAAGAGGGAAAAGAAATGAAGAATTTCATGAAAGGATTTGTACACTAAGACTGTAATAGGAATAAATACATTTTATTCATTTTTCATTGGCCAGAGCTCAGTCATATGCAACACCTAGCCATAAAGGAAGATGGTGAATGTGGTCTAGTTATGAGTCCAGAAGTAACAGAAAATTACTGTTGTGAACAACTATGCAGACCTCAAAACCACAAATAATTTGATTAAAGAATTAACAAAGATTACAATTTGTATTTATTACATCATATAAATACAGAAACTTTGAATGTATATTGAAAATTACAACTATTAAAGTAGCGGATTCCTGTAGCTAACTATAATTTACTTTCTTCATAATGATAAAAAACAATGACTCAGTGCTGAGTAATCAAGGAGAATACAAAAGCTGAGGCAGTAAGAAGTAAATGGTAATATCTTTGGGAAATGGTGAGTGATACAATGTAACTTGAGTCATAGGATAAAAGAAAGCATTTATTAGGGAAGAAAGGTAGATAGATATCTAGATAGATCTAGATAGATAGAGATAGAGATAGATAGATCTCTCTGTATATATCACATTGTGTCCAAAATTTTTTTATAGTCTAAAAGTATAAAACAGTTTTGTACAAAATCTCTTTTTGACTTTAGTTAGGCTTCTATCCCCTCTTTCCACCTATCCATCAAAAATGTTCTTGTCAAGGTTACTGTGCTGAAGTAAATGGACAATTATTAGACCTATTTATCTAAAAATATATCCAAAGCATGATTACAGTGGTCACTATAATGATAAGCAATGATGAGTTCATTACATTTATATGCAGTGTGATCATTAACTCTAAATTTGTATGCCCTGCAAATACCAGGAAAAAAAACTCACACAATGCAAACAAATAGAATGGCTGCCCTGGTGTATGAATAACAGCCTTGGTTTTTCTATCATGTATAGGGCACAACATTTCCCTTTATGTAAAACCAGATGCAATTGATGTTATGTGGTTCTAGTAATTGAGTATCACGGAGGTAAGAAATGGACATATATTTGAGTTTGGGAAGATGAAAGAAAAATACCCATTAAGTTTTTTAGAAATTTCAATTACTCTGAAAAATTTCAAAATATAAAATTAAAACAATCCACCCCACGGACTTAATTTGATCATATTCTGTTAAAAATGATGATGGCTGTGTAATTAATATGTGTTATCCTTAAAAACTAAAGTGAAAATCGTGGGTATATCAATTTGTCGTGGCAAACCATGGAAAATATACAGGCATAAAAAAAAATCCCACAATTTAAAAATTCTTAACATTCTTTTTGGTAAAGAAAGAACTTCCCATATAAATTAAAATACTGATGTAATTATTAAAGCAAAGGTTGCTTGATGATTTTTTTTCTGAATCGCAGCTTGTATTCTTTAATAATTAAAAATGATCCATCGGTGTCTATTCTCTCCAACTAAACTTGTCTCTTTTGCTCACATTGATAAGCCTCATATCTAGCCCTTTAACTGATTTGAGCTCAGATTTTTACCCTGAATCACCCCATTAACAAGGCTGAAGTTTTAATCCCACAAGGCTAATGCCATTTGGAACACATAGGTAGAAGACTTCTTAACGGAAAAAAAATGCCAGAGAAACTGTTTGTGAAAAGATAATAATTGAAAAAAAAAAAGGAAAGTAGAATTCCTTGTGTTGAATGCCCCCTACAGCCTAATTAATGGGGTCATGCACCCATTTATTATGCTAATTATATTTTCTCTTTTATTTTCTGCTCTCTTATATACAGTAATTGGTAACAATGGGTCTCTTTTGTGCTCTTTATTTCTTGTGGTTAAAGATAAATGAACTATCTTGTTCTTGTAATTGAAATTAAAAGAAATGTACTATAAGTAATGTCATAATAAAAGTATTATATAATCAATGTCTCCTTATCTATGGATGGATCAGGTCCATTTAAATTGTCTTTAGCAAAGTACTCTAACTTCCCTTTGCACACAAATATTTTAGTATGTGTTTTGAATGCACTCATATAATTTTAGCAGAAATGTTATATAAGTAAACATCAAAGTAAGCCATAAAAATGTGATGTAATTTATTCCACTTAAATTTAAACATCCCATTTACTTTTCCCCAAAGACTCATTTTTCTAAAGCCTCCCTTTATTAACTAGTGTTTAATAGTTGATAAAATTATATATATATAAAATAAACTTCCATCATGTCTATATTTTTATGTCACTGAAACACAAGATGGTTCCAACTAACACGTGAAAAATCATATACTGGAATTTAGCACAGCAAAAGACACAAAGCAAGTGATTAGTGATATTTTTTCTATTTCTCACAAGTACAGAATATAATTCTTTCCAAGAAACTAATGTTTTCATTTGTCTGAATGTATATGATCTGATATTTTAAATTAAAGACTATTTAATTAAATTATATTTCTGATTCTCAAGAGCACTAAGTCTCCATTAATGCAATGTTCACTCACTGCTGAGGTTGTCATGCCAGGTTGGCCTATTTTGCCATTGTATTTTTACTTGGAAGTTTCTTCAAAAGGAATTTCCATTATACTTATTTCTTGTATGTCAACTCTATATTGCACCTTTCCAGTTTAGAGAACAGTCCCAGCTTCAGACTTCCTGTATTCTAACACAGGCTGGATGTATAGAGTAATTTTATCCCCCTAAGTTTCTCTTCCATTGTCAATAAAATAATAATAGTACTTTTCATAGGTTTGTTATAAGGATCAAGTAGAATAATTTTTATTTAATGATTACTTCCATAGTACTTATTATGTGTTAGATATTTACTACAAATATTGTCTAATTTAATTCAAAAATAACACTGTTATTATTCTCATTATGCCATGTCAAGAGGTTGAGGCACAAAGAGATTAAGTAATTTGTCTAAGATCTGACAGTTATGTTTCAATCCAGAGACTCTGTTTCCAGTCTCTGCATTGAACGGCTGTGTCACTCATTTGCTCTCTGACCAAGATGGCCTCAATGTTCCCTTAAGCTTGACTAAACTTTAGAAAGACTTCTTTCTGACTATAGTCCACTAACCTCCCTTCTCTTCAGGTATTTCTGCCCCAGCTCCCTCCCCAGGGCCCCACACACTATCAGTCTTTGTGGGAGGGTAGAAGCCTAACTTTGATAAGTGGTAATTAGCAAATACATACGAGTTGTCTAATCACATGGACCAACCTACCCCCTAAAGTCCTCCAGGACTTTTCCACTAGCTTACTCCTTAAAAGTTTTCCTCCTTTTTACTCAGTGGGCAGTAGAATTCAATCCCACTGCCCTACATAAAGCTATTGCAATAGTCCTTTTTTTATGTTGTAAGGCTATTTAGTTTATGTACAAGAATGTTTATGACATTATTCAGAATTACAGAAACTTGAGAACAACTATAAAGGGAGTATGGTTAAATATATCTGCACAGAGGAATCTTTTAGTCAATAGAATATGTCTAAAGAATATTTCAGCTATTAAAATATCCTCAACTCTATGATGAGCATGTCCCAATTATATAAATATATATGTACAAATAAACCCACTCCTTGATCACATAATTCTGCTTGCTTAATCAACTTCTCCCACCGCTAATAATTTTTTACCTCACTGGTACTTATGATCACTTGACCTGTTTATTTCCCTCTGTCCTTAAGTTTCTTGCTACATTCACTTCATTATCAAATTTGCATTCAAAATTCCAGTGTTTCAAATTATAAATGGAAACATTTGCTTTCTACATGCCATCAAAACACAGCTGAAGAAAACAGAATAGCCATCAGAATAACATCAATGTAAACATTATTATCAATCCTAAAAGGGTCCTTAACACCTACAAGATATCCTAACATTTTTCTGGCCACTTTTCTTTTCCAATTTATGGAAATTTATATCATTTCTGGGTTTACCAATTTCTATCATTTCTGCCTTTCTCATTTTCAGCTAATTTTAAATCATGAAGAAAATATAGCTTCTCTTTTTTTCCCATTTTTCCAAGTTCCCTTGAAAACTCATCCCTCCCAGATTCTTACTCTGGCATCCTTTTTATTCTAATGAATCTTCTGCTTCCCCCTCTCCACTGAAAGCTTTTCTGTAGAATTAGATTTACTCTCCTTTCACCTTTCATTCACTTCTTAACCTATTTCAATCATCTGGCCAAACCTCAAACTTCCCCATAAAACTGATTTTGATATATTTACCAACAATTTATAACGGAAACTCGCTTGTTACCTTACGTGATTCTCAACTGCCTCTAGCAGAGTTAACTATACACCCTATTTTGAAAGTTTTTCCTTTTGTCCTCAAAAATAGTAAATTCTACTAGTTTTATTTCTACACCTGTCACAGTTTCGTCTCTTTCTCTTTGGCTTTCAGGAGTCTGCTATCTCAGAATGCAAGCGTATGCCCTCTTTTAATCATTTTTCACTCCTTCTTATTTGATCTAACATGAATGGCTTTAAATGACTTTTACATGCTGACCCCTTCTTTATTCTCTTTTGAGTTTCAGACTGTACGTACAATCACCTAGGAAACAGCTGTACTTGGCCAGACAAGATTCTTGGATAAAGTCTTCTTTGCCCACTTAACTCCTTCTGGTACATTTTTTTTTCTGTGACATATCATACAGCCTGTTATATAATAAGTGCTCTGAACATATTAACTACTGTGATCATTTGATTCTACATGAAAATATTACTGTGTTTGTTTTTCAAATATTCTTCACAGACCACGATTTCTTGCTAAAGGCTCCTGTCTTCTAAATATTCTCCAGTACATTGCTATCATTGAAAATAAAGTGCCCATAACTGAAAGCATTTCTCAAAATGTCTCACAGAAGCAGAGAAGAAAAAGATAGTTCTTCTGCCCCACTCCTACAGATGATATTTCAATTAATACATCCTTAGCCACATTATTATTTCTTAACATTGAATGTATGGTCAACCACATTCCTAAAGCTATTTTTACATTTGTCGCTACTCAGCCATGGTTTCCATACTTTACACACATTGATAGTGAGTAAATGGCTTTTTTGGAACTGCATCCAACTGCATGCAATCACAGGCATCATAGAATCTATGTATAAATCCAGCACACAAAACTCTTCCTGTAAAAACAAGTTAAAAGCTGAAAGGTGGAAATTATTTTATTTTAGACTGAGATGGACAATTAAAATGAGATTTAATTTTGTATTCAAACCAGAGACAGGCTCTTATGATAATTCTTTTTGTTCTTCAGTAATATCCAAATCTTAGTATAATTAAATCTAGAGGAAAAAAATGGCTTGCTGTATTCTGAATTAGAGGTGAGTTGCCTGTGACACAAAGAGATTAAAGTACTCCTCTGAGATCCCATCAACCTCTAATTCTTACCTGCTCGACTACAACATTTTCTCAACTTTTAAAGGTGGATAATAGTAAAATAATAGCACAGACACAATAATCACATTCGATAATTTGTGTGAGTTATGTGTACTTACAATAAATGTTACTTTCATAAAAGATTATATATGAGATATATATCTATACACCGTAAACTTTAAAATATTTTTATTGAAATATAATTGGCATATTTAAAGTGGAAAAAAAAAATGTCACTTTCTTCCCTCACCACGAAATAAGCCCTCTACCTGTGGTTCCTCTAACAATACCTCACTTAAGGAATTGTGGTTAGACCTTATGTCAGGATTTCTAGTGTCATAACTCCTCAAATCACCTTTAGAAGGTAACTTTAAAATTTAATTAAATTTACTAATATGAACTTTCTTTCAAAAGCAACATGTGACAACATAATAGATACACTTGGTAGCCTATAAACTAAACAATGAATCAAACAGTGCATTGATAGGTACATAGATGAAACACATTTGTGTGAGATAAATAGAGTGGAATACTTCTCACTGCATTTCTACAATGGAATATTGATTCCCGTGTTTCTAATGTGAAGTCTGTGTATTCTTAGTGCTGTCCCTTTGTAGGTGATGTGTCACTTTCCTTCTCCTGGCTACCTTTAAAATCTTTGTTGCTTTTGTATTTATCATAACTTTTTCACAATTTGATTTTGATCAGTCTTGGCAAGATGTGTTTGTGTGTGTGTGTGTGTGTGTGTGTGTGTGTGTGCAAGTGCAATTGTGTGATTTTTAAAATCATATTTTGTTCCCAGCCACAAGTGATTGTCTCTTATACTTACACAGATCACTATTAAGTTTGAAAAATCACAAGGAATTTTCCACTGATGTCATCCTCTTTCTCTATTTCTCTCTTTCTCTTTGAATCCACCTTCTCTCTAGGACTCTGCTATGCAAATGTTGCCTATTTTTATCTCCCTAAACTATAGTGTGCATCTGCAATTGTAACAGAACACAGGCTTTTTTTGCAAGCTATTCACAAACAGTAAGCTAGGAAACCACAGGGCTCCACTCATTTTTATTCCATTTACCAAAGATCACAGTCCTACAGTACCTGTTGTCCAATGACTAAAAGCTTCTGTTTCACATATTCTCTCCAGCTTCTAGTTGTGTAATGGTGAATCTATGTCCTCTTCCTCAATCATGACAAGATAAATTTCACATTATCTATTATTTGTGTATTTATTTTGAAACTTTTACCTTAGGTACATATATATTTAAGAATGCCATGTCTTTTTGGGGAACTGATACCATTATTATTATTATGAAATACTCCTTTGTTACATATGGGCATTGCTTTTTCTTCAGTCTGCTTTTTTCTGATACTAATATACTTACTACAGTTTTTGTAATGCTTAGTAGCTTACATAGAATGTGTCTTTCTAAGCTTTTAACCTAGCTATAATTTCAAACTATTACTTAATATGAGTTTCCTGTAGGCAGCATATGTTTGTGCCCGGCCTTTTCATCAAGTTTGATTACCTCTGCCATTTAAATAAGATGCTAAACCATTGGAAAATTTTGATTATCAATATATTTGAGTATAAATCTAGATAACCAAATTTTCTACAGTCTTGATATTTGATTCCAATTTATTTTATCTGGTCTTGGCTCTATTTTTTCTTTCCCTCCTACTTTTGGATTGAGTACATTTGTAGTCCATATTTTTAAAACTTACTGTCTGTAGCTAATTTCCTTCATTTTAATTTTATTGACATTTTATAAATTATAATATATGCTTTTAACTTATTATACTTCATGCCCAAATATTATGCCAAATCACATATAAATTTAGAATCTTAGGAGATTTCATTTATTCCCCCAATCTTTTTTCGATTTTTGGCATTTACTTCTATGTGTGTTTGAAACAAACCACAAACACATTATTATTATTTGCACTTTATCCTCTCAATTGTATCTTTTTAACAACAGACTTTAATTTTTAAAGGAGTTTTAGACTAATGGTAATAATGAGTGGAAATTACAAGTCCCCCTATATCCCTGACTCCACATTGGAACAGACTTCCTCGCTATCAACAACCCACACTAGAGTGATACATTTATTACAATCCATGAATCAATATTGACACATCATTATCAATTAAAGTCCATAATATGCATTAGGGCTTATATTTGGTGTTGTATATTCTATGGGTCTGGACAAATGTATAATGATAAGCATGCACTGTTATAATAGCATAAAGAGTGGTTTCACATCTCCAAAAATCCTCTGTACTCCACCTATTCATCCCTTCTTCCCTCCTAATCTCTGAGGAACCACAGATATTTTTGCTGTCTCCACAGTTTTGCCTTTTCTGTAATTTGACATGCTTTGCAAACAATATATCTGTAGCTTTTAAGGTCATTTTATTTCACTCTTTTTCATAGATTGTACTTTGGTGTTCCACTGAAAAAGTCACTGTTAAACCAAATGTCATCTAGATTTTTTCCTGTTATCTTCTAGTAGTTGTTTAGTTTTGCATTTTATAGTTAGGTCTATGATCCATTTGAATCAGACTTTATGAAAGGTATAAGGTTTTTGTCTATGATCATTTCTTTTTGCAAGTGGATGTCCAGTTGTTTCAGTATCATTTGTGGAAAACACTATATTTTCTCTATTGTATTGGTATTTAGACCTAGGCTCTGGGCAGGAAGCTTTGGTAATCTTGGTGAGGAAAATCTTCATATAGGGTGGTAGCCAGGCATGGGGTAATGGAGTCTGAAGCTATGGAGGAATAGCCAAAAGCGTTCAATACAGAGCATGAGAAAGATCAGGAGGGAATCTATGTGAGAAGACATAATAGTGAAGGGGTGACATGGCTTCCCAAACCAAATTTCTGTACTTACTCTAGTCCAATGTTGGTAAACATAATTTTCCTCATATATTTTGTCAAATTTACCAGTAGTTTATGTGACAGTGCATGTCTTTTAGAAATTATTCCTTCAAGGACAGCAGCAGAAATCTTATTTATATTTTTCCATTCATTTCTATGTATTTAAAGCCATGAATTAAAAGTGATACTGCCAGGGAGAATCCAACAGTTTTATGCTTTTTGATATTTCTCTCTTCCACAGCATCGAGAAACCCAGCATTATCTTTAATATGTTAATTGACTTGATCTATCATCCTGAATATAACCAACATTTTCCTCTTTGCCAGTGCATTCCACACTGCACTGAGGCTCTGACATCCACTCATATGCCTCCTCCATGTGGGAAAATCCTCATTACCCCCATTAGGATGTTGACATTCCACAGCAGACCACCCTCTTCGGCATGGGCACCTCCTCCTTCTTCTCTTTCTTCTTTCTTCTTTCTTCTTTCTTTCTTCTTTCTTCTTTCTTCTTTCTTTCTTCTTTCTTCTTTCTTCTTCTTCTTCTTCTTTTTTTTTTTTTTGAGATGGGGTCTAGCTCTGTTGCCAGGCTGCTGTGCAGTGGCATGATCTCAGCTCACTGCAACCTCCGCCTACAGTTTCAAGCTGTTCTTCTGCCTCAGCCTCCCAAGTAGCTGGAACTACAGGCATGCACCACCACGCTCAACTAATTTTTGTATTTTTAGTAGAGACAGAGTTTCACTATGTAGGCCAGGATGGTCTCCATCTCTTGACTTTGTGATCTGCCTGCCTCGGCCTCCCAAAGTGCTGGGATTACAGGAGTGAACCACTGTGTGGAACACTGGTGCTTCACAATGGACCTTCCCCCTGGAGGGGTAATCTCTTGGTACCACCTGAATTCTGTCCTTTATTTTCTGTCTCCACTTTTGGATGTTTTCGTTAGTCATTCAGACTCTGAATAACTCTTCGGAGCTGCTCTCCCCTCATGAATACCTTCCTCACCATGGTTACATTCTGGGACCTTTCATTGTGCCTTATTCCCACATAGATGCCCTCCTGATCCTCCTCATGCTTTGAAATGCCACCTTAGGGTATACCTCTTTGTGAAAGTGTTTCACATAGTTAATACTCCAAGACCCGGTGTCTCAGTATGACTCTACATGAAGACCTCCTTTGCCATGCTTGAGCTCCGATACTTCTTGTCAGGCCATAACTTCACAATGATACCCTCCACCCCTGTTTAAGTTCTGACTGTTCATGCTAGACCACCTCAAAATCTGTCACCCCATTTCAGGCCACCTCGGTGAGCTGTCATGTGTTATCCAATCAGCCACACTACTCTAGGACTTTTTACAGTATGAATCCTCTCTGTGACTCTCTCAGGCTCTGACAATTCAACCTCAGCTACTGATATTCTATTTGTGTTTGCTGTTTCACAATAGGTAGCCCCCTTGCTGGACACCTTCCTCACCCTGTTTTGGCTCTGCCATTGATATTGGGACTTCTCTAGGCATACGCCACTCTTTTCCTGTATGTGGCACTGCCAACTGGCACCAGCTACCCATATTCTTCAACGAGCTCTTGAGTACATGTGGGTTCAGATTCCCCTTACTAGAGGGATGCTTTCTTAATTCCACCTGGACTCTGGCTACCCATAACAGGTTGTATCCTGTATTGACACCTTATTCGCTCCACTTACATTCCCAAATTCCATGCCAGGTTGATTCTCCATATGGATAAACTTTGTACCCTTATTTGACTTTGACACCCCATCCCAAGTAGTCTCTCAATGTGGATGTCTGTCACTCCACTTGGACTCTGACACCTCAAGCCAGGATACCCATGCAAAGGATGTTCACTTTCCTCTGGCCCCAAATAATGGATTTAACATCAAATCATTTATTAATGGAAGGGAAAGGAAAGGAAGAAAACAAATAGGGAAAAGCACAGGAGAGAAAACCCCATGATCGTATTTGAAGGCATCAAATTACATAATCTAATCTAGGCAGAGTATGCAAAGTTAGATGAATCACTGAGTTGTATTTTGAGTCACTGTGTATTTATCCCTCTTCTACTTCTAAATTTAAAAATTTCAAAAATCCACTATGTCTTTATGGAAGTAAGGTGTAATGTTTGTCAGGAAACGAAGAGTGTATGCTTTTAAAGAGCTTATTTTGATTGTTTAACTAAAACTTATTTATTCTTGCTGGCAAATACAGTTGCTTAATAATTTAAGTAAGTTAAAGAAATCCATAGTTATTTAAATTAAGTGACTATACATATCTTTTTGTACTTGTACTATAGAAAATTTACAATAAAAATATAGTAAATTAAGATCCAAGTGACTGTCCATAATTGGTTGAATCTATTGATTCAAACTTGCTATGTGTGAGATAGATGAAAGGTTTATTGCAGTCTCTCTCATTCAAACACAACAAAGGCTAATAAAAAATGAAAAGAATAATTAGTATTAGTGAATCCATATTTGTGGAAATATAATCAACAATTTTTTGAACATCAAATTGATATACCAAGTATTAAGCTAATTAAAATTTGTGTATTATCTTACAATGGGGATAACTCACATATATCACATATATAGCAGGAAAATATATTTATTGTATGGAAAGAGAGCCTATTGTCTATGTGCTCCCAGTGACTAACTGAGAAGAATAAGTTAATTATTTGAACCTCTTTATGCTTTCTTCCTTCCCTCAGAACCAATTACAAAAGTACTACATTTTACCCAGGAGACTTTCTTTGTTTCTGTCAAATATTAAGTCTACCAGAAACGAATGCAATTTTTAGCAGGAGGATGGTAAATGTTCTGTTAGTTTTAAGAAGTGATGGTGTAAGCCATAACTGCAGAGACAATGAGTTATTTGTGGTGGAGTTTAGTACTGGATGATCCTGCAGTGACAGTTTGCATTTTGTCTAATTGGGCAGAGCTGTAATTTACAGTTGACATCATGTGGTTTATATTCAATTCCTTATAACTCAATAGGTAGAAAGGAGAAAATTACAAGTAAGTTTTGCTTCCACAAGTGTAGCCTGGTCTCTATAAGATGTGGATGGGCTCAGGGGTGGTTAAAAAGTTTAGTGGGCATTATTTTCTAAGAGTCTTAAATTGTATTCTTACATGTTGGAAATTATTCATGAAATTGTTAGTTTTCCCTGCTAGAAGATAAAATAATTTCAGTTAAACTTATATAAAATAAAATTAACACTTTTGAACATGTAATACATGTCAGATATGAAATAGAACATTTACATATATACTTTAAATTTATCTTCACATTTAAATTCAGTTTATAATCCATCAAAGGGATATAGGCAACAGCTGGCAAATGCTAGCACTGAAACTGTAACCTAGATATGGATGATTTCAAAATACATTATTTTCTAAAGAACTACATTGCTAAGTTTTCTAACTAGCATCGTCAATTTGAGCTTACAGTTGCACGTTAAGCAAATGAAAGGTTTTTGTCATAAAGGGGTTCATATTCTGTCCAACTCGTTTTCTTTAAAAATTTCAATGTGCATACCATATCAGTTAAGTCTAAATCTTCAAACTGCCATTGTGACTCATTGATTCAATCAATACAGTCAAAGCAGTGGATAATTTATAAATATACACTACTATAGAATTATGTCAATATCATATGTTGGGCCATCCAGTTGCTCAAATTGAGTAAGAAAGTAAAATTCGTTCCAATACCACTAGATAGACATTGCCTAGATGACTTAAATTTCTTCCAAAACATTCATCTTTAACGTATATTGACTCAATTCTTTAATATCTACAGAAACTAGATACTCATTATCTTAGGTAGCAGACATACTTGGATCCCTCTGGCATAAAATCCTGCCTTTACTTAAATGAAAATCTATATTTGAAATACTTATCTAAAACAGACATTAATCCCCTTGCTCATGACAGGCTTTTAAATACTGAAGAGATACACCTAATTCCCCTGTGAGGCCACATTTGCTATTTTAAAATGCCATGCTGCATTCCATAATTTGTCTTGTGAGATAGTTTGGAGTCCCTTCAATTCTTCATTTTTATCTGAATTAATTCCTTTTTTATATACCTGACACTGAACAAAACATTTGAGGAAATGTCATACTCTTAATTCCCACAGCTGGCAAATCATGCCATTTGTCACACACAATTATAAATCCATCGAAAAATTGTCATTTTGTAGTATCTACAGAATCTATTAAAGTATATATATATATTCATCTTTTTCACAGTTAACTGGCATATTACACATTTTAAAACATTACTGATTATGTTACTTAGTTAACTGTAAGTAACAAAATTATAGATGACATAGATGAGTAGTTAATATGAATGTTTGCTCTCTGGGAGTTATATTAGCGAAGAATGCACATGTCAGTTTATGCAAACATTATTTTAAAGCTGAGTTAGGTGAGTAAGTAATTTGTATGGTTTTCCTACAATATTTTCATCTTAAAGATTCAATATGCTTTTCCCAGTAATGATAAAATGGTTACATAGTTCAATAAAGAACTACTAAGGTCAAACCTCTTATAATAAAGATACTCAAATTGTTCTTTTAAAGCTTCTTATCCTTTTATGATTTTTATTCGTGCTAGGAATTTTAAATCAAAAACCAATTAGAATAAAATAAAATCCAATTTTATGGGCCACAGAGACCATGCAATTTCATTTATCGTTACAGAGACTCTCCCACTTAGATCCCTTTTGCACATTTCCTTCCAAGAAAATATCTTTTTCTCCAGCTGCATCAGTAAACTAAAGATGTAACATTGTTCAATCTTTCTTGTGTGTGCTTTGCTTTCACCTGACATCAGGTGAAGTCAGTTGTCAATCTGCAGAACACAACGGGAACAAATTCTTGCCATACTGAATGTCTTGACACAGTTATTGTAATGCTGATGAAAGCGTTATGTGGAGAACACATTTCCTGAACACTTTGAAAATTAGTTATTGTAAAATGTTGTGTTTTTTTCACATAGATTCTCATATGAAGCATTCTTGTAGCTGTACTTATTTAGTCCTTGTAACTGTACCTATTTAGTTCTAAATTTATTACTAATTTAAAATTAATGTAAGTATGTGGTCTTATAAATATTTAACCAAAATGTGATATATTAAAATTAATTTAGTTTTTTCTTCTGCAACAAAAGAAATAAAATATAAATTTGCATATTAGCCCTGTCACAACTGATACTAAATATGGCTCAAGGACCAAATATAAAAAGAAAAAATATACTAGGTTACATTATAAAGTTATATAAACCTTTGTGCTTTAGAATCTAACTAAATACAATTCATATGTTATACATATTAATAACATATTTCAAATATGAACAACATAGGAAAATAAAATATGTACTTAGAAAATGCACTGTTTCTTTTAGATATTGTTTTATCTGCCTATGGCACCCCAATAAAAAGCACTTCTTGTCTTATTTTATTTTCAACAAATTCTAACTTATAAAACAAAGAAAACTTCAAAATTAGTGAATCACAGTGTGCACCTCTCTCAACTGTTATGGTATGACATAGTGACTATATCTGTAATTAAATTTCAGTCACAAAAATTGGCAGAATTAAGGGAATAGAGAACAATGGAGTCCATGACAATCAACATGGTGAAGGAAATTAAGTTTCTGGAAAGTGATAAACTATATAAAGGAAAATAAGTCAGGATAGATGACATTAAATATAGCCACACTCTCTGACTCTCCCACATACTACTAAAGTGTGTATTTGAGTAGTTCAGAGTTTGATGAAGATGATTTTATGTTCTAATTCATTTTTATCTTTTCCTAACTATGTTTCCCCATCCCCTCATCTCTCAAGGAGTTTTACTCATTGTCATTTATCCTACAGATTCTATTCTTATTGGTCTACTTCTTTCCTCAGTCGTTCTTACTTCTCTCTTCAATTCTCCTACTTTTCTCTTTTCTGCTTCTCTTCCTTAACAAGACCAAAGTGGTGATTTGGCAGAGAAAATCTTTCACTTTCTTTTATTTTACCTGTGATATAATTAATCTAAAAGCTCACTTAAAAATATATGTGAGTCTCAGTGAATAGGTTCTTTCTTATTTTTGAGAGTGTATTATGTCAGTTTTAAAGGTGCAGTTAAATAACAGCATCTGAGTCAGAATTTTTTAAAACAAAATAATTACAATTACAATATATTTTATGTTAAATTAATTAAATTTTTAGGCACTTGAAAAAATTTTATGATTATCACTGCCAAGTGGTAATTATAAACCGCCAAGTAAAAAGAGATCAACAGGCGATCTCAGTAAACTGTGTTGAGGAGGGTAAAGGCTATGGTCAAAACATGACTCAGGCTGAGAGTGGTGGCTCATGCCTGTAATCTCAGCACTTTGGGAGGCTGAGGTGGGCGGATCATGAGATCAGGAGATCAAGACCATCCTGGCCAACATGGTGAAACCCCATATCTACTAAAAATACAAAAAAAAAAAAAAAAAAAAAAAGCTGGGTGTGGTGGTGCGTGCCTGTAGTCCCAGCTACTCGGGATAATTGGTTGAACCTGAGAGGCAGAGGCTGCAGTGAGCCAAGGTGGCCCCACTGCACTCCAGCCTGGGTTACAGAGCCAGATATTCTGTCTCAAAAAGGCCGAGCACGGTGGTTCACGCCTGTAATCCCAGCACTTTGGGAGGTCGAAGCGGGTGGATCACGAGGTCAGGAAATGGAGACCATCCTGGCTAACAAGGTGAATTTTTTGTACTAAAAATACAAAAAATTAGCCGAGCATGGTGCGGGGGTCCTGTAGTCCCAGGTACTC
>NW_016807975.1:1950427-1980834 GCF_001698545.2 Rhinopithecus bieti | reverse complement strand
GGGAGGCTGAGGCAGGAGAATGGCCTGAACCCAGGAGGCAGAGCTTGCAGTGAGCTGAGATCGCGCCACTGCACTCCAGCCTGGGCTGCAGAGCGAGACTCTGTCTCAAAAAAAAAAAAAAAAAAAAAAAAAAAAAAAAAAGGGACCCTGTCTCAAAAAAAAAATAAAACAAAACAAAAAAGATTCTAATTTGATTGGAACAAACCTATTAAACTCTTTGTGCCTTATTTTTATTTAGTATTAAATGAAGACATGTATTATCTACATCATTACAAGCTAGTTATGGTGCTAAGTAGAAAGTACCTTATAAAAACTGAAAAACACAACCAGCCGTGGAGTATTCTGGTAAAGAAGGAAAAGAAAGGCAGTCTTCATTTATTCCAAAACGTCTCTTTGTATGAAATCATATATATGTAGTGGTCATATTTGTACCTTTAAACACACGAAAGACATTTTAGAAACACCTTCCATACTTCCTTAACTTTTCTATTACTAAGTTCTGCTCACATCATTGTGTCAAAACACATTTAGTTTTCTTTTATAGCCTTATGCCATGGTTTTTTAACTTTTGTTCAGTCTTGTTCATTAGAATATAAGCTCCAAAACATTAAAAAACATATCTCTTTAGTTTGTCATCATATATCCAGAAGATAACAGAAGGGGAAAAATTGACTAATGAAAGTAAAAGCATACACACATAGCCTAAATAGGTAATGGCTAATACTAGGCAATGTGAAATCACTCCAAATATAAATGAAATGCAATGCTTTGTTATCAATTAGTAATTCTTTAGGTAGCTATTACATGGTTGGAGGGAATAAGCTTGCTTTCAAGTACCAACCAAAAGATTCTTGAATATTAATTTAACCCTGGCAAAAACAAATAGAAAGTCCAAAACATAAAAGGCACAAACACCTGCAACCCAGCTCTCATCTAGTATTACCCTGTTTCTTATCAGTTAGATAAGATTAGTTTAAACACACATTTGAGGTCTTGTGGAAAAAAAACAATGTCTTCTGCAAGATTTCTACAAGTAAGTTATGATCAGATGGCCACCTGTGGCTCAGTTTCTTTGTTTTATTTAATTTTCTTTCTCTGCTTTCTACTCTTCCCTTTTTAGTAACAATTTCAAGTGTCAGTAGCACCCCCTTGCCTTGAAATTTCCTAGCCCCTCAACAAGATCAAGCAAACATAAATACAAAGAAATCCCACATTTTTACAAGACTGTAATGATCTGTCAGTCATAAAAGAGGAGTTATGTTAATGAACTACTATTATTTACAAAATACCTCTTTTCTGCAAAAGTCTTCAGAAGCACATTATCCACTGGCCATATGAAGCTCTGCTATGTCGCTGGCTGTTGTCTGCTGAGCTCCATTTTGATTGCATATTTCCTGCACAGAACTTCCAAATGTGTTCTCATTTATTAGTCCCTAATAGTCTCAGCTGGAAGGCTACACTATTACAAAATGTTCGGTTACAATAAATGTAGAAGACCTTGTACATCTTTTGCCAATAACAAGGGAAAGATTATTTTTTCTCCTCTAAAACAATCCATCTAGGATAGAAAATAGTAATATTTTAAACCATTATTTCTCCTTCAGGTGATTTAAATAATTTGTAGTGTCGTACATGTGACTGAAAATTGTTAGACGTATTATCTCAGCTCTGACCTTCATTAACTATTGAAGTTTAGGAAAGTTGTAGAAAGCAGAATAATGAACCCCTAAATATGACCATGTTCAAATCCCTGGAACCTGTGAATATGTTACTTTACAAGGAAAAGTGGGACTTTGCAGGTGTGATTAAAGACCTTGGGTTGAGAAGATATTCCTAGATCATTTTGGTGGGCCCAGTGAAATCACATAAATCCTTAAAATAACCTTTTCTACCTAAAGTCAGAGACAGAAAGATATGTGAGGTTAAAATGATCAGAGACATACGGCGTTGCTGACTTTGGAGACAGGAAATAAAGGCCATAAGTCAAATAACATTATTGACCTCTATGAGCTAGAAAAGCAAATAAAACATATTATCTTCTAGAGGCCCCTAAAAGGAACATAGTCAAACTGATGCCTTGATTTCATCACAGTGAAACCTGTGTTGGACTTCTCACATATGGAACTGTAAGGTAATAAATTTGTAGTATATTTCATAGCAGTAATAGAAAACAAATATAAAAGTCACTTTTTCCTTATTTCTTCTTCATGTAAAAGGTAATTGGAATAAAACTCTTTACAAACTACTCAGATCTTGATTTGCTGATGAATATGCCTACAGTGGTAATTTTGGGAGATTAGTCTTTATTATTTTCCTAAGGAATAGGTGGGAACTGAGGAACCACCTATTAATATTGTCAAAGAAAAATAAAAACATTGGACCTCCAATTCCCTATGCCAAAAGAAAACAGTTAAGCTGAAAGATGAATCATGGAAGATGCTGACCTTCCTTTTGTTCCTAAGCAGAGAACTACAGATGAAAGGTTAAATACCTCCACAAGTATCTACTCTATGTTTACTTTATTTTGTGTAACATGCTGATTTGCTTAGTGAGACAGGAATACGTAATTGACTATTCCCCCTACCTTCTCCTTCTTTCTCCTTCAGCACACTTTTCGTCTTTAAATATTGTAGCCTCAAAATCATCTTTGGAGAAAGGCACAGACCACAGACTCTTTTTGTGATTCCATGTTTATTGTTTCAGCTATGTCCTTAATCTTGGCAAAATAAACTTCTTAATTGATTAAAACCTGTCTCAGACATTTTTTGGCTTATAATATAAACCCATAGTTTTGGTAGTTTTACTCGAGAGTTGCTATGGTCTGAAAGGTTCCCCCAAAATTCATGTGTTGGAAATGCAATCTCCGACAGTGTTAGGTGGTTGGGCCTTTTGGGAGGTGTTTAGATAATGAAAGTTTTACCCTCACAAATGGATTAGTGCTGATATAAAAAGGGCTTGCAGAAGTGAATTCCCTCTCCTCTGCTTTTCTGTCATATAAGAATACAAAGTTCATACCCGTCTTGCCCTTTCATATTCTGCCATGAGGGAACACAGCAAGAAAGGCTTCCCTAGATGCCACCTCCTTGATCTTGGACTTACCAGCCTCCAGAGGTGTAAGATAATATATTTCTATTTTTTCATAAGTTTCACACTCTCTGATATTCTGTTATACTCACACAAAATAGACTAAGACAGAAGTCTATCTAAAATGTACTATATACCCAGGTACTTTCTGTAGCAGAATCACTGAGATCAGTAACCTCCAAACCAATATTTCCTACTTTAAAATAGCACAGCTTTTATAAAAAGCTCGCTGACTATTATATCTCTATGAGATCTTCTCATAGTTGTCTATTGCTAAATTGGACCCTAACCATCTCACTCCTGCCTGAAAATTAGAAAACCTTCCCTCTTTATGGGTTAGTAATGGATTGTAATATAGAGAAACAGGGCATAAATGTCATCAGTTATGATTTACTTGCCAGAAAAGTGGAATTATCCCATTTGTCCCTGAGTTTCTGTGCTTGTGAGAAATACTTGTTATTATTATCTTTTGTTCCTTATTAACACAGAACCAGAGGACTCTCCTTTCTCCAATCTTTCCAAGTATTCACTCGCCTACTTTGAGTTAACTCTCAAGATAGGTACAATATCCATCTCTTACTTTTGTAGTTCTTTGAAGAAGCTGATTCTCAAAAATAATTTTCCCACTACAAAGGTATGCATTTATAGCTTTTAAAACTACAAGTGTGGCCCCTTTGCTTCCCTGATCTGCTGTGGCTACACGCATTTCCAACACATGTGATATAATCCAATGCATTTTGTGCTTCAGAAAGCAATTTTCATGCCAATAGCACACCCAATGAGCATGCTAATAACTTCTGTAAGTTTAAAACAATTGTCAAGGAGTGTTACACGATGAATAACAAATAAACTTTGTATTCTGCCTTGTATAAACAGGTGAGCTTAGCAGCCTGGGCTTAATTCAGGTAAATCACAAAAAGTAAATGAAAAACTATACTCTCAAATAATTTACAAAGAGCATTTAAAGTTACAATTAAAGCCCAGATGGCACTAAAACAGGCAATTGCAATTTCCATTTTAAACCTTTTAACCATTAATGTTTATTAACACATCTAGAATTACATTCATTCCATTAACATTCTTTGTGTTAGGAACCAGAAAAGAGTAAAACAACATATAAAAGCTAACATTGTTGCGGAACTTAGTGCCTCGATTTGGCTTCTATTCAGTTTTCAACATATTTGACATAGGTACTTGCATTAGGAGTAGACAATGTAACCTGATGCTACATCAGCTCCCTGGTTTGAAGTGGACCCTCCTGAATCAAACCCACTTAGTTGGATTTAAGAGCTGGCATGTGGGGTTTATGAAAACATGCAGAACACAATGACTAAAGGATGTGGTTCGAAAGAACAATCTCTATGTAAAGTTGTAGGAACAGGGCCACTCCATAGAAATGCAATGGAAACTACGTTATTAAAAATAAGGTGCCAGGCGCGGTGGCTCAAGCCTGTAATCCCAGCACTTTGGGAGGCCGAGACGGGTGGATCACGAGGTCAGGAGATCGAGACCATCCTGGCTAACACGGTGAATCCCCGTCTCTACTAAAAAATACAAAAAACTAGCAGGGCGAGGGAGCGGGCACCTCTAGTCTCGGCTACTTGGGAGGCTGAGACAGGAGAATGGCGTGAACCTGGGAGGCGGAGCTTGTAGTGAGCTGAGATTGAGCCACTGCACTCCAGGCTGGGCGACAGAGCAAGAGTCTGTCTCAAAAACAATAATAAAATAAAATACGATAATACTTTTTATTTTTTTCGTTTATTCAACAACTATATATCTAGAATCTATGATTTGCCAGACAGCAAAGTGCATGTAGGCAATGAAGATGTCAGAATTTTCTTAGCAGTGATCATGGCATCAGACATCAGTGTGTTGATTAAAGGAAGAGAATTGATGTCAATAACTCAGACACGACAACACTTAAAATGTATTATTAGCAAGTTTTTAGAATACAACATATTTTATCGACTCTAGTAACCACTTTGTACAACAGGTCTCTTGAATTTTTCCCCTAGCTACCTGAAATTTTCTATCTTTAGATCAACATCTCTCCAACTGTCCCCTTCCCCCCAAAATCCAACCTCTGATAACCACTATTCTACTCTCTACTTCTATGATTCATCACAAAAAAATAAAAACTATGTGAAGTAATGCATTAATAATGCATTAATTAGCTTGATTTAGCCATTCCACAATGTGTGTGTATATATAATTATGTTATATAAATATATATTAAACATATTATATATTTTAAACATCATGTTGTTTGTGAAAAATATATAAACTTGTATTTGTTAGTTAAGCAAATTAAATATGTAAGAATAGATAAAAGGAGCTTAGAGATACAGAAACACTGGAGTGGGGCCAAAACTCAGCTAACTTAATAATACATGGTAAAGCCTGAATAAATGAATTAAAGCAAACTAGAATTATCAGATCTTTTAAAATGTTGTTAATATATTACTTCATATATAACTTTTGAATTTTACAGTACTATACTTTCAATTCCTCCCTCCCATTTTCTGTGCTATTTTATATATTTTACATTACCTATATTCTAAAATCATCATATTAGGAAACAATTTTGATGATAATGTAACCTTTCAGCATTTGTCTCACAGAAAGAAAAGTATTTCACTTCTATAGCTGAAAGACATTTTTGCCAACTAGAGAATACAGAATTGAGAGGTATCTTTTTATTATCATTATTCTTTTAGCTCTTTAAGAGGTCATTGCATTGCCTTTTGGCTTGTGTTATTTCGAATGAGAATTCTACTTTGATTTTCTGTATCCAAGTATATTTTTCTTCCAAATACTTTCAATATTTCCTTTTAGTTTGGTTTCAGGTGTTTGAATATCGCAATTTTAGGTTTTCAAATTTTATTTATTCTTGAATTTCTCTTATTGGGTCCATAGCTTGATATCTGTGATTATTTTGAAAACTCTAGGCTTTTATTGATATATAAGAGTTAGACATATTTATGAAGTACAATGTGATATTTAGATACATGCATACAATGTGTAATGACCAAATGAAGGTAATTGGGATATCCATCACCTCAAGTATTTATCATTTCTTTGTGTTAGGAAAATTTCAAATATTCTCTCCCAGCTATTTTGAAATACAATAAATTCTTGTTAATTATAGCTGTGATACTGTGCTATCAAACAAGAGAACTTATTTCTAGGCCCTTATATCTTCAAATTTTTCTTTTGTCTTATCTCCATCTTTTCTTCAGTGATTCTTACTTGATACATGGTAGTATCCCTCACCTCTTTAATGCTGTTTTTCCCCTACTTTTTTTTCTATTTATATCTCTATTTGAGTAGCTTCTATTTCACATCTGCCCATTTATGCTGTCAAACTTTTCCCTAGTTATTCTAAATTATCTGCCTGATAGTTTTAATACGGAATTCATCTCTGAACCCGGGGCCTGCTTTGTCTCTTAAGGCTTTTACTTTGTGTGTCTTGTCATTTTGATTAAATGACATATATGGTACATAAACCTGTAAAAACTCAAGTACATTTTTGTGCCTCTACTTTACTAAGTTGCTACTATGGGATTTGAGTTAGTTCAGTCAGGAACTGAGGTGGTTTTAGGATGTTTTGTTGCTATTGCTACCCTTAGTACACCACAGTCTTCAAATTTCTCTGGCTTTACCTCTTGCTCAGGCAGGTATTGTTTTACTGAATGGTTTTCCTCATTGTCCCTGTGCCACCTTTAGATTTTGGCTTTTCCTATATGAATTGCATTTCACAGAATGTCTTTCACCATGCCTGTTACTCAGTAGTGAATTGTTGTTGCATTTTACTTCTATCTTGGTAGTCTAGAAGTGGGGAACAGGTGAGTGATGTTACTTCTTGGGAAGGTTCAACCTCATCCTTAAGCAGGCATTTGGTCTTAGAGTCTCAGGGATGGTTCATTTGCTGTGATAACTCTCATTGCCTACAGGTAAGAGAAGCTCAATGATTTGGGCCAAGGATGATCCTACCTTTCCTCCAGGGTTAGAACTGGGTATTCACTGTTGCATTTTACTTCTAGCTTGCTAGTCTAGCAGTAGGGAACAGGTGAGTGATGCTATTTCTCAGACAGGTTCAACCTCATCCTTCAGCAGGCATTTGGTCTCAGGATCTCAGTGATGGCTCATTTTCTATGATAACTCTCATTGTTTATGGGTAACAGAAGCTCAATGATTTGGGCCAAGGGTGATCCTATCTTTCTTCCAAGGTTAGAACTGGGTATTCACTCATGTCTTAGTAATAATAAAGTTTACTGTCCTTCCCCCGGAGGCATTAGATTTGTGTCCCTCCTCCAGAACCTTGCCATTGAGAAAGAAGTCTTCTGGTCTCCTACCTCATACCTAAACTCTCCTGACAGAATCCAGTGTAGTTTCAAAGAAAACGTCTGTGTGTGGGTGAAGCTTCCTCCACCCACTGTCTGTCAGGTAAGTCAGAACTTCTGTCTCTGGAAGCAATGGCTCTTTTTAGTGATGGATGTTTGACTGCCCTTTGACCTCAATTCTACGATGAGTTCAAAAAAGTTATTATTTTATAGATGATCTTGCTTTTCTGATTGTCATATTGAAATCAACACTTGTTCAAACTTTTATAGCCTTAAAAAAGCCAGAAATCATCTCCATTTATGTTTTATACTAAACTAAAAATTGACAGAAAATATAATACAATCATGCATTATACCTCAGTTTTCTCTATATTTAGCATCTCAAGAGTTTGATATCACAATGTGTTGTCAAATAATTAAAAATATGTGATAATCTATGTTTGCTTTTATTCTTTGACTCAGAATAGCCACTTATAGAAATTCACGTGAAGTCATGCCTCTAAAAATCCAAATAAGTTATGCATAATATTATTTATTTTAATACTACTATCAGTATTCAGTAGTAAAATATTGGAAAACTACAAATGCCATCCATATAAAACTGCTCTGATCAATTTTGATGCATCCACACACATTCAAGTACTAAATAGTCAGAAACAGTTTGAGCAAGATCTCTCTATAAAATGATATTAAGACAAATTTTAAAAGCAAGGTACAAAAGTATCTATATGATATGCTAACTTTTCTTTCTTAAAATGAAGAAGAGTATACACACATATGTTTACTTATTTTAAAGGAAACACAAAATAATAAATTATGAAAATTCTGGCCTATAAGAGGTGTCAAGGAATACAATGAGGGTTTATGAGATTAACCTAGGACTTCTGTAACTTTTCCTTTCTTATAGTGTTGAATTTTGNAGTAAAATATTGGAAAACTACAAATGCCATCCATATAAAACTGCTCTGATCAATTTTGATGCATCCACACACATTCAAGTACTAAATAGTCAGAAACAGTTTGAGCAAGATCTCTCTATAAAATGATATTAAGACAAATTTTAAAAGCAAGGTACAAAAGTATCTATATGATATGCTAACTTTTTCTTTCTTAAAATGAAGAAGAGTATACACACATATGTTTACTTATTTTTAAAGGAAACACAAAATAATAAATTATGAAAATTCTGGCCTATAAGAGGTGTCAAGGAATACAATGAGGGTTTATGAGATTAACCTAGGACTTCTGTAACTTTTCCTTTCTTATAGTGGTGAATTTTGTACCATGTAAATGTTTATATTTTCAAAATATAAAATTAAATAAAACAGATTACAAGAAGTAACAACATTCTTCAAAATAAAGAAATAAAAGATGATAGACAAATGTTTATAATAGCCTTGCAATAATAGCCAACATTTGAACACAGCCCAAAATTTAATCAACAGGAAAATGGTGTCTCTGGGAATTTCAGATAATGTAATATTATTTGGCAATAAAAAGGAACAAGCTATGATTCATGCAATGTCATTAATGACGCTCAAAAATAATATCCTGAGTAAAATAAGCCTGACATACAAAGGTACACACTGTTACCACATTTATACAAAAACCTAGAACAGGAAAACCAATTTATTGTGACAGAAAGAAAGTCTAATGATCTTCCCTCTATTGTAGACATTCCTCAACATATTATAGTTTGTTTCCTTGGTTCCCATTTTGGTAGCTACCATATTCTTCAAAAGCCCATTATTCATTTTAGAACTAAAGTGTTGCCTTCCCAAGCCAAGTGGTTTTCTCTTTAAGTATAGTATTTGACAGTCTGCCAGCTACCGTCTTTTATAATGTCCCCAAATTATGGGCAACCTGTATTCCTTAATCTATTTGTCCAAATATGACTAGAGGTAGACCACATATTCCTCAGATCCTCATTGTGAGTACTTACTGAGTATCTGTGGTGAATGTCTTAAGATTATATTTGTATTTATTAAAACTTGGGTTGACTGGGAGGCGGAGCTTGCAGTGAGCCAAGATCGTGCCACTGTACTCCAGCCTGGGTGACAGAGTGAGACTCTGTCTCAAAAAAAATAAATACATAAAAAAAAAAAAAAAGGGTTGAAAAATCAGGAAGTACCTGTCAAATATTTTTCTTTCATCCCTTAAAAGTAGGATAAAAGTAACAGAAGAACACCATTATTTCACAATGTGTGTTCTATTTGTTATGTATAATAAATATACACATTTTATATTTATTCCAGATAAATATTTTAATATGAATGATTAATGATTTTTTTTCTCATAGTTTTCCAATGAAGGACGAGGCCTTCTTTTTAATGTAGGAGTCTATGAATGATCAGTCATATGGTATGGTAAGAATTTTCCACTCTGGACTAGATGTTAGATATTATAGGAGATTGATAGAACTTGTTTTAAAGATTTTCTATGATTATTTTTTGTAAACCTTATTTTTCAGAGCAGTTTTAGTTCAGAGCAAAATTTAGAGGAAGGTACAGAGATTTCCTATATACCATTTCCTCCTTATTTGAATAGCCTCCCCCACTGTGAACATCCTGCAAAAGAATGGTACATTTGTTACAACCGATGGACCTACATTGATATAATTATCACTCACAGTCCATGAACTGCATTAGAGTTTATTGTTGGTATTGAACATTCTGTGGATTTTGACAAATATATAACATACATCCACCATTCTATGTCATACAAAATAATTTGATTGTCCTAACCATCCTCTGTACACTGCTTATTTAATCCTTCTTTCCTCTAACTCCTCACAACAACTGACCCTTCTGTGGTCTCCATAGTTTTGCCTTTTCTCAGAATGCCATATAGTTGTAATTGGGCAGTATGTAACCTTTTCAGATTGGCTTCTTTTACTTAGTAATAGGCATTTAAGATTCCTCCACATTGGGCCAGGCACGGTGGCTCACTCCTGTAATTCCAGCACTTTGGGAGGTTGAGGTGGGCAGATCATCTGAGGTCAGGAGTTCGAGACCAGCCGGGCCAACATGGTGAACCCTATCTCTACTGAAAAAAATACAAAAATTACCTGGGCATGGTGACGCATGCCTGTTATCCCAGGTACTCAGGAGGCTGAGGCAGGAGAATCACTTGAACCTGAGAGGCAGAGGTTGTAGGAAGCTGAGAAGGCGCCACTGCACTCCAGCCTGGGCAACAAGAGTGAAACTTATTTATTAACTTATTTATTATTTATTTATTAACTTTCTGAAGGACATCTTGGTTGCTTCCAAGTTTTGGAAATTATGAATAAAGGTGATATAAACATTTTGTACATGTTTTCTGTGGATAAGTTTTCATGCATTTAGATAAACATTAAAAAGTTGATTGCTGGATCTTACTGAGAAGTGAAGCCAGCTGGATTTCCTGGGTTGAGTGGGGACTTGCACAACTTTTCTGTCTATCTAGAGGATTGTAAACACACCAATCAGAGCTCTGTAAAAATGCACCAATCAGCACTCTATGTCTAGCTAAAGGATTGTAAATGCACGAATCAGCACTCTGTAGAAACGCACCAATCAGTGCTCTGTGTCTAAAGGATTGCAAATGCACCAATCAGCACTCTGTAAAACGGACCAATCAGTAGGGTGTGAGTGGGGACAAAAAAAGGAATAAATGCTGCCCACCCCAGCCAGCAGCAGCAACCTGCTTGGATCCCCTTCCATACTGTGCAAGTTTTGTTCTTTCACTCTTCACAATAAATCTTGCTGCTGGTTACTCTTTGGGTCTGTGTCACCTTTAAGAGAAGTAACACTCACCACGAAGGTCCGTGGCTTCATTCTTGAAGTCAGCGAGACCAAGAACCCACTGGAATGAACCAACTCCGGACACATTATGGTAAGACTATTTCTACTTTTGAAATAAACTATCAAATTGTCTTCCAAAGACTATGTATTCTCACCAGAAATGGATGAGAATCCCTGTGGCTCCATACGTTCCCCAGCAATTGGTGTTCGTAGTATTTTGAATCCCAGCCTGTTATAGTCTTTGGCCCAATTTGTAATTAGGTGGTTCGTTTTCTTACTGTTGCATTATAAGAGTTCTCTGTATATTTATTAATAGATAGTAGTCCTTTATCAGATTCACTTTTTACAAATATTTTCTGCTGGTCTATGACTTATCTTTATCTTACCTCGAGTGTGTCTTTCACAGAGCAGAAATTTTTAGTTTTAATGAAATCCAGCTTATCAAATATTTCTTTTGTGGATCATGCCTTTGGCATTATATCTAAAAACCCAAAGCCATACCCAAGGTTATTTAGATTTTTCTCTTATGTTATCTCCGAAAAGTTTTACAGTTTTGAGTTTTACATTTAATCCGATGATTCATTTTGAGTAAATTGCAGTGAAGGTTGTAAGATCTGCATCTTAATTCATTTTTCTTGTTATTTGTTAATTTGGTATAATAATATCCTTTTGTCACAGCAGCATTTGCTGAAAACGTTTTCTTTTCTCCTTGTATTGCCTTTATCCCTTTGTCAAAAATCAGTTCACTGCATTTGTGTTTGTCTAATTTTTTGGACTCTCTATTCTGATCCATTGATCTATTAATCTATTTTATTGCCAATACTTCACCGAATTGGTTACTATAGCAGTTTAGTAAGTCTTGAAACCAGATAATGTCAGTTTTCTGATTTTGTTCTCCTTTAATACAGTGTTGTCTATTCTGAGACTTGCTTTGTATATGAACTTTAGAATACATTTTTCAATATGCACAAAATAACTTGCTGTGGTTTTCACTGGGATTGTATTGAATTTATATATCAAATTGGGAGAAAATGACATCTTAAGAATATGGAATTTTTATATCCTTAGCCATGGACTATCTCTCAATTTATGTAGTTCTTCGTATTCAACAGTTTTGTAGTTGTCTTTAGGTAGATTTTGTCCATATTTTCTTAGATTTTTACTTAAGTATCTCATTTTGAGGGAGTGTTAATATAAATGGTACCGTATTCTATATTTTAAATTCTACTTGCTCATTGCTGATGCAGAAGAAAATATTGTTTAACTTGTTCTTGTTCTAGTTGCCTAAATTTGGAAGCTTCGATTAGTGATTTTAGTATTTTATTTTTTTCTAACTTATGCATTCAATACTATGAAGTTTCCTCTCAGCACTGCTTTTCCACACATTTTAGTGTTGTATTTTAGCTTCGTTTGAAATGTATTTTTAAATTTACTTAAAGATTCCTGTAATCCACGTATTATTTATAAGTGTTATTTTTAATCTCCAAGTATTTGGGGATTTGTCCAGTCATCTTTCTGCTATTAACTTCTAGTGTAATTTCTTTGTGGTCTGAGAATCTACTTTGTATAATTTCTATTCTTTTAAATTTGTTAAGATTTGTTTTACAACCCTGTGGTATATTTTGGTGAATATTCATATGAGTTTGATAAAATACATATTCTAATATTACTGAATTAACTAGGCTATTGGTAATTGTATCCAGTTGATGGTGATCCTGTTGAGTTACGCTGTATCTTTGCTTATTTTCTATCTGCTGTCTCTACCCATTTGATGATTCAGCAATGTCGAAGTCTCCAATTATAGTAGTGTGTTCTCTTTGCAGTTCTACACGTTTTTCCTCATATATTTTGAAGCTCTGCTGTTAGGTACTTGCGTACTAACTGTCATTATGTCTTCTTAGAAAATTGGCCCCTTTATCATCATGTAATCCCATTCTTTAGCTGTGATAATATTCCATGCTCTGACATCGGTACTCTAAAATTAATGTAGCTACTCTCATTTTCTTTTTATTAGTCTTAGTATGTTGTGGCTTTCTCCATCCTTTGCTCTTAATCTCTGTATGTCTTTATATTTAAAGTCAATTTATTGTAGACAGCATATAGTTTGTCTTGTTTTTCTATCCCACTTTGACTTTGTCTTTTAAATATATTTTTACCTTTTAAATAAAAAGTGACTATTGATATAGTTGGATTTATATTTACTATATTGTTATGGTTTCTTATTTGATGTCTTTGTTATTTGTCACTGTTTTTGTTATCTACCCTTTTTCTACCTTTTATGGTTTTAATACAGCATTTTGCATTATTCTATTTCCTCTCCTTTCACAGGTAGCACAAGTACAAAATAATAATAATGTATTTCTAATTTCCTCCCTCTTGTTCTTGGAATCATTGCTATCATTCAATTCTTGTATTTGTAAGTATACATAAACATATCTATATCTAGTTACATGCATAAACATATATAATCAAATACATTGTTGCCATTATAATTATTTTGTTAAATCAGTTGAGAATAAGAAAATAAGTGTTTTATTTAACCATTATTTATCTCTTCTCCAGTGCTCTTTCTTTTATGTAGATTCACATTTATGATCTATCTCTGTTTCTTTCTCTCTGAAGAACTTCATTGAACATTTCTTGCAAGGTAGATGTAGTAGCAAAAAAAAAATTCAAATTTTATTTATCTGAGAAAGTCTTTATTTCTTCTTCATTTGTGAAGGCTAATTTTGCAGAGTATGAAATTCTAGGTTGGTGTTTTCACCTCTAAATCCTTTAAATATTTCATTCTAATTTTTTCTTGCCTGCGTGATTTATAAGGAGAAGTTGAAAGTAATTCTTATTTTGCTCCTTTATGGGTAAGACATGTTTTTCGTTTCTGGCTTCTTTCAGTAAAAGCTATTTCTCTTTATCTCCACTTTTATGTAGTTAAAATATGCCTAGGTGTAGGGTCTTTTGTTTTTTATTTGTTTGTTTTTGTGACAGAGTCTTACTTTGTCACCCAGGCTGGAGTGCAGTGGCATGATCTTGGCTGAATGCCACCTCCACCTCCTAGGTTCAAGTCTTTCTCATGTCTCAGCTTCCAGAGTAGCTGGGATTACAGGATTGTGCCACCACACCCAGCTACTTTTTATATTTTTAGCAGAGATGGGGTTTGCCAAGTTGGCCATACTGGTCTTGAACTCCCAACCTCAGGTGATCCGTTGGCCCCAGCTTCCCAAAGTGCTGGGATTACAGGTGTGAGCCACTGTATTCGACTGTTTGTTTATTTGTTTGTTTATTTGTTTTTGGCATTTACCCTGCTTGCTGTTCTCTGGACTTCCTGAATTTGTAGTTTGATGGCTATGACTTACTTGGAGAATTTATCAGTTATTCTTGTTTCAAACATGTTTTATCTTTCTTTCTTTCTTTTTTTTTATTCTGTCTCTTTTTCTGGTATTCCCATTATGTATATGCTATACCTTTTGTAGTTGTTCCACTGTTCTTGTATATCTTTCAGTTTTTTCTTTGTTTTATAGTTTTGAATATTTCCACTGACGTATTTTTATCCTATGAGGTTCTTTCTTCAGTTGTGTCAAGTCTACTGATGAGCCTATCAAAGACATTTTTATTTTATTTACAGTGCTTTTGATCTTTAACTTTTTTAAATCCTTTCTTAGAATTTTCATATCTCTGCTTATATTATCCATTTGTTCTTCCATGTTATTTACTTTTTCCATGAGAATGCTTAGCATATTAGGTGTAGTTTTTTAAAAAATCTGGTCTCATAATTCCAATATCACTCACATCTTTGAGGTTAGTTCTGATCCTTGTTGCATCTCATCAAAAATGTTTTGGCCTTTAAGTATGCCTTGTAATTTTTGTTGAAACCTGGGCATGATGTACTAAGTAAAAGAGACTCTGGTACATAGGCTTTTATTGGTGTAGTGATAATGTCCTAGGGAAGGGAAAACATTGTATAGTCATATGATTCGGTCTTAGTCTTTTAGTAGGTTTGGTCTCCTGAGCTGTGAACTTCACAAGTGCTTCTCAGATATTTTTTCACCACTTAGAAGGACAGGATAACTAGAGTGAACTGGAGTTGAAATTTTTCTTTCCCTTTGGATCTCTTTGAATCTGATAAAACCCCAAAACGTTATTTTCTGGTAAAATACTCTTGAGGGAAAGCCTTGTTAAGAAGAGCAGAATGCTCACGATTATTTCAACATGCTTACTGTTGTCCTTTCCTGCAGGAAGAACAAGGGGACGTTTCTCTCTGATCTTCACTGTGACAACCTAGGAGGGCTCCTGGAGCTAAAACTCAAAAAAAGAAAGAAAAAAAAAAAAAAAAAAAAAAAAAACACACACACACACACAATGCACGTCCCCATTCCCAGTCTCTATGACTGGGCCTTCCTGGAGATTTTAACTCTCAGACTTGTTCCTTGTTAGCTTCCAGCAATTTGCATTTACAGTTTAGGCTCTCCTAGTCCAGTGCTAGTTTCTTTTGAGCTTTTTTCCTTACAAGCTTTTGCTTCATTAAGTTGTGATTCTCTGTATTCTCCTGTCTATCTCTTCAAATTTGGGGGCTTTGGTTTGTCCTGTGACCTCACTTTTCTAATGGATCTAAGTTTATTTTTTAACTTGTTCAGCATTTTACTTGTGGGAATGAAGTGTTTATTTCCAAGCTTCTTAGGTAGTAGGCCAGAAACTGGAAGTTGATCTCATCCATTAATTTTTAAACATAGGCTACCTCTTCCTTCATTTTCAGTGTTCTCTTAGTTAAAACATGTGGATGACTCTGAAAGAATTAACATATCTCAGCATCAAAGTATTAAAGGTAACTCAGCAGGCATTCTGCAACAGACTACATTACCATCTAGACACTTCATTTTATCTGAAATACAAGATGCCCCCCAAGGACCTGCTTCAAGACTAGTCTTTATATAAAGTAAGGAACTTTTTAATTCTAGCAAACAAGCTAGCTATCTTGGTTCTTTTCTGCTTATCCCATCTTACTGCAAGTAATAGAGACGTAATGGAGCAAATTCATGCTGTCAGTTCTATCATAACTCTGGAAAAACATAATTCTTGCCTTAGAGTCTCTATTTAGCAAGGATAAAAACAGTTTTTTTTTTTTTTTATATTGTGTTGTATTTAGGGGTTAAATAAGTCTTGCCTTATGCTCTAATAACGAGAAGCATCTTTATTAAGGGCCCATAGCAACAGCAACAAAAGTAATGTGTTTTCAAATAAATTTAGATTCCGTGACTGGTGGAAAAAATGTCTCTCCCCAAGGATGTTCTTGTCCTAATCCTTGAAACTGTAAGTTTCACTTTACATGGTAAGAGGAATTTTACATGTCATTGTTGCTATTCCTGTTGGAATACAAAAAAAGAGAGAGAAGGATTTTATGAATATGATTATCTAAGGATCTTGAAATGAGGACATAATCTTATCTGGATAGGCACTTTGTAATTATAAGGATTCTTAAATGAGGGAGACAAGAGGGTCAAAATCAGAGAAGGGTATCCGAGGACAGAATCAGAGGGTTAGAGAGATACAATTGCTGACTTTGATGACAGAAGGGCCTCACAAGCCAACAAATGCAGGCAGTCTCTAGGAGCTAAAAAGTGTGATGAATCCATTTTCCCCCAGAGCCTCCAGAAGGAATGCAGCCCTGTCAACATTTTGATATTAACCCAGTAAGACTTTTAATCTCCAGAACTATAAGATAATACATTTGAGCTTTTAAAACCCACTGATATAATGTGTCACTGCAGCAACAGAAAACTAAGAGAGGTTTATTCTCATTTCTAATATTTGTCAGAATGTGAAAAAGAAATTTCATGGGTTTAAGAATGAGGTGGTCTTAAGGCAGTCAGGGCCTTGAGCTTCAGAAACTTTTACAATGGAAATTTTTGATGTGTTTGAGAGGGAACTATTCAGAGTGTACATTACAACACCAGAAGTATTGTGATGGCAAAATATAATACCAAGGATTATACAGATTTGTAAATGTCTACAAGAGCCATTACCTGATATGTGAGCAGTTACATATACTATCCTCATCCATGGCATGCATTTATATTTGATTCTAGCACTGAATTACAACCATGTAACCTTAAGATACATTTCAACCTGCCAGTCAAGGTAGCTGCTACTACTTTTCTTAAGTTGGAATATCTGTCATTCAGAATCCTCTCAGAAAAAAGATAAATAACTCAAAGTATTTATAACATAGGGAATTTAATGGAGAACTAGTCACACAAGTGATAGAAGAGCTGAGAAGATAAATGGGGAAACTGATCATACTCAGAGATTAGCAATAGCAGAAAAACACTACATCTCCTAAGTTGCTAATACAAAGAAAAAATTGGAATTCCAAGGGCTGGGATCACCCCACAGGAGTTGTAACTACAGCTTGTCACCAGGAAGCTGAACCACTGTGGAAAATTTATTTGAGGGAGACTGAAGTTGATGGCCTCACCTTTTCCGACCACCCTATCGTCTGCTGCTAGTGCCTCTCATTAACTCCAAACAAGATGGAAGCCAGCTAAAACTGCAGCCAAGGAAAACTAATTAGTAAAGGCCAGGCCCTCTGCTAGAAAAGGCAGAGCAAAGAGGGAGGAGAAATTTGAGAGCAATTGGCTCTGTATCACTTAGCATGTGAAGTTAAGGGGAAAAATAAAAAAGCCCTTACACACACACACAGACACACACACACACGCGCGCGCGCGCACACACACACACACACACACACACACACACACCCCTTGGCTATGTTAAGAAATGTTAAGGAGAACATTTTGAAATTAGGGATTCTTTAAAAAGAGACACATTTTCCACGATGTGGGGATGATCAAAACTCAAAACTGAATTGTGTAAGACTCAGATCTTATGCAGGCATCCTTTCTATTTTGCTTGTCTGAAGTACATCAGCCAAGCAAAATAAAAAGTATAGAGTATACTTTATGCACTGTAAAATTTAAAACTGCATGTCCTTTTATATTACCTCTTTATGTGGAATTAACTATGCTAACTCATAAAATCAATTTACAAATTAAAAAGATAATATAAACACAATTCTCCAAATAATTTTTTAAAATGAGAGTTTTGTGGAAACAATTGTTAAGATGTACTCTTAGATTTATATAATAAAATAGTACAGTGTTGACTGGATATAGGCACACTTGAGCCATACTTTTTTATATTCTCATATTTCAGATCTAACATCGGTATTAATAAGGTAGAGATAATATTGGAATATTGATAGGTTTTTAAAAAATTGTATACTATAAAGTTGATTATTTTATTAGGTGCATTCCTGTATTTCCACATATAATCATTTCAGGCTAAAAATTATCATTGACATTTTAAGTCTAAAGGGAAGCAAAATGTATGCCAATTAGTAGTCAATAATAATTTTCCTCTAGTAGATTATAGTAAGTATCCAGTACGCAGATGATTGACTTCACACAAATAATCATCAAGGCATAATCTGTCTCTCAGCATTTGTCAAGCTTTTCCCTCACCATTTCATCAGAACTGTGACAGGTTTTATGCCCATCTGTCATAATCAACTGAATCCTTTTCAGCCGACAGACTAAAGCACATGGCAAAATTTCTAGATGATATGATGGCCAGAACTCCCTTCTGTCACGAAATTGCAAGGTAGATTGAATGAGGATATTTTTACCTATGACAGGGGAACTGCATTTTGATTCCTCAAAGCAACAAAATGGTATTTTTTGCCCTTATCCATTGTTTTATCATGTTAGAAAATTTTCACATTTTATTTAAATATTATGCCATCTTTTGCTTTATTTTGGCTACAAGAATCTTTTTATCATTTAATACATCTCTATGTAACACAGGTTAATCAGAACACTTTGACATATACTAGGAAGACAAAATTCTCAATTTCATTTTCTCAGTTTAACAGGAATGTATTGAGCTGCAGTGTACTCATTTTTTTATCTTAATGGGATCATAATCTGATAAGAAAAGTAAATATATAAACAAAGTATTACCAGGCAGCGTATTGCATGCAAAAATTAACCCAAGAACAAGGTTAGCATTTAGTAATTAGTATTGAGTAATCAACTCTCTGAATGGTGAGTCAAGTCTTCCTTAGAATCAAAACTTTAAGCTTTTGAGGAAAGTGAGTTTCAATTTGATAATCAGAGTATAAGTGTTTTTATCACAGGAGTAAGAATATGTTTTCTATCTCATTTCCACAGCCACAGTAAGATTAGACATGGAGATAAACCTCAGTTTTCAGTGGGAATCTCCAGACATTTTCTTTGACATCAGAATTCAGCCAAATTCTGCTTTTGCCTTGGCTACAATATTTGGAGTTTCAAATGGATGATAAGTTAAAGAATACAATTTTTTCCTGATATCCCTCCACATCGACTATTATTTAATTCATACCCAAGAAGACTTTTTGTGTACATAACGAAAGTAAGATGCAGAGACAATTCAGAGATAATTTTGTTATCATAAAGCTAATTGCTCCCTTACTTAATTTGCACCTCCAAAGAGTAAGGGCTAGTCTTTCCTGACTGATTCTGCAAACCAACAAAAGCACGGAAAGGCATTAGAAAAGTATACACACACACACACGTATGTGTGTATATATATATACACATATGTATATATATTTATTCATATATATATCTTTTATTCTTTATATCTTAATATATATATATTTACATAATAGTGAATTTGTATTACCACTACTGTCTGAATCTCTTAAGTTCTTAAGTTCTAGGGTAAACAAGATACCAGATAAATATTTTTACTTTAGTCAATTTATACTAGAGATGAGGGAAGTTTTACTAATCTAGTGATTTTAACATCAATCTAACTCTATAATAGCAATTCTAGTGACAAATATGTCTTAATTCTACCTACCCACACCTCAGTGGAAAGTGAACATCTATTTAGTGTCACAAAATGCAAAGCCTGATGAGTGCAACAGCATTCTAGCAGTTGTCAGTGTGGAGAAATTATTGTGAGGCTTTCAATTCCAAAGTTTTAAAAATTGTAATAAGGAAAGTTATAATGCTATAATATTTACACTTTTGATACATTTTCTGCTTTCTTTTATTTCTGTACTTTATTCTAGAATAGTAAATTTGACTTTTGTCTTAGGTTCAGGAAAATATTGATTGTGATACTTACCAATTTAGAAAGCATTCAGGCAAAATTTTTAATTTGGTTCCCCTTTAGCACATAGAAAAATGTATGCTGGGTATTAGAAGTCTACCTAGGTTCCCCAGCTTCACCATCTGCATTCTTCGACCTGTGAGAAGGATTTTTTTTTTTTTTTTTTTTTGCTATGCATTTGGAGTTGTGTTTCTGATTTTTCTAGATGTTCTCCAACTTGCTAGAGACATGTGATTCTGTCTTTGGATCTAGCCAATAATAAAATTCTCTGGCTGAGAGGTTTTGCTTCAGAGACTGGCAGGGTTTTAATTGATTTTAATAATGTAAAATTCCATTAGGAAAATTCCATCAGTTCATTGTGTGAACTAGTTATTTTCATACAGCAAAATTCTCATAAGTGTTCCCATCTATTTCTGAACTATTCATCTTTTTCTTTGATTTGCTTATCTAATTATCTATGCTAATATCACATTGATTTGAAAATGGTGATTAAATTATTGTAATATGTTACAAGCCAATTATACTCCTAATTTTTAAATGACATTGACTTTTACTGCTATTTACTCTATCATATGAGATTTGAAATAATTTTCAATACCAAAGCAAAAAATGCTTTAGAATAATCATTAGATTCGAGTTGAAATGGTTTTAGATGTATATATGAATTTTGTTAGAAGTTCTATTTTTATGATATTAAAACTTCCTAAATTAAGATAACAATTATAGATTTGTGTCTGTTTGATAGTGGCTTTTGGACATGGCTGTGGGATGTGGTCCACTGCTGAGGTAGCGTATGTGTTCAGTAGAAAATTTTTAAAAAAGAATAAAATGAACTGAAAGTCAGGGCTCCTTTTAGTAATTATCATCTTGCAGCAGTTCTAAATCAATATCATGGATAAAATATCCATCTCCATTATGGTGATCTCCTACATCCTCACCCTTATTTACTCCTATGTGATAAGATTTTATAATTTTTATTTAAAAAAAAAATTTGTAGATTAATTGACAAGTAAAATTGTATATATTTATGATGTACAATATAATGTTTTGATATACATATACTTTATGGAATGGCTATATCAAGCAATTTAACATATGAATTACCTCACACATGAATTGCCCCTTGTGTGTTGAGAGCACTTAAAATCTACTTCCTCAGCAATTTTCAAGTATACAATATATTGTATTAACTGTAGCACCAAGGCATACAATAAATCTCTTGATCTTATTTCTCCTATCTAATGAAAATATTTTATCCTTTGACAAACATGTCCTCAGCACCACTGCCCCACAGTCTCTGGTAAACACCATTTTATTCTCTGTTCCTGTAAGTTTGACTTTTTTACACTCAACATATAAATGAAATCATACAGTATGTCTTTCTGTGCCTAGCTTATTACACTTAACGTAATGTTCTCCAGGTTCATCCATGTTGTCACAAATAACAGAATTTAATTTTGGCAAAGGATGAATAGTATTCCATTGTGTATATGTATTACATTTAAAACAATCCATTCATCGATGGACACTTAGATCGAGGCTATGTCTTGGCTCTTGTAAATAATTTTTCAGTGAACATGGGAGTGTAGATGTCACTTGAACATACTGATTTTACTATTTTTTGCATAAATGCCCAGTAGTTGTATACTTGGGTAATATGATAATTTTAATATTTGGAGGAACCTCCATATTGTTTTTTATAATTGCTGTACTAACTTACAATTAATTCCACTAACAGTGTTTCAAGGGTTGCTTTTCCACCACATTCTCACCAACACTTATATATTGTCATTTTTACAGTAGTCATTTAAACAGGTGTGAGATGATATCTCAACATAGTTTTAAATTGCATTTCTCTGATGATTAGTGATATTGAAAATTTTTTTCATATACTTCTTGGCCATTTGTATGTGTTCTTTTGATAAATATCTATTCAGATCTTATGCCCACTTTGTAATGGGATTATTTAGATTTTGCTATTTACTTGTTTGAGTTCCTTATATATTCCAGTTATTAATCCTGTGTCAGAGAACAGGAAATATTTTCTCCCATTCTGTAAGTTGTTTCTTTACTTTGTTGGTTGTTTTGTTTGCCGTATAGAAGATTTTTAGCTTGATGTTATCATATTGTCCCAATTTTGCTTCTGTTGTCTATGTTTTTGGGCTTGTCTTTGCCTAGAACAGGAGCTTTTCTCTGTGTTGACTTTTGCGATTTTTACGGTTTTAGGTCTTATATTAAGTCTTTAAATCTATTTTGAGTTGATTTTTTTTTTCTGTGAACTGTGGGTCTAATTTCATTCATCTAATCCTCACATTGAATATTTTTTGGCATCTTTGTCAAAAATCACCTGACTGTAATGGATATATTTATTTCTGACCCTGCTGTTCTGTTCCATTGGTCAATGTGCCTGACTTTATGACGGAACTATGTTTTTTTTTTTTTTTTTTTTTTTTTTTTTTTTTTTTTTTACTACAGCTTTGTGGTAGATTTTCAGGTTAGTTAGTACAATACCTTTGGCTTTGCTCTCTTTTATTAGTGTAAATTTATGAGGTACAAGTGTAATTTTGTTACCTGCACACTGAGTAATGGTGAAATCATGGCTTTTAGCGTATCCATCACTGAAATAATGTACCTTGTACCCATTAAGTAACTTTCATCTTCCACTCCCATCCCCACCCTTGCAAATCTTCAATGTCTGTCATTTCACGGTCTATGTCCATGTGTACACATTATTTAACTCACACAAATGAGAACATGTGGTATTTGTCTTTCCGTGTCTGAGTTATTTCACTTAAGATAGTGACCTCCAGTTCTATCCTTGTTGCTGCAAAAAATCACGAATTTGTTATTTTTATGGCTGAATAGTATTCCATTGTGTATATATGCCACATGTTTTTACCCATTCATTCATTGATGGACACTTGCGCTGATTTTATGTCTTTGCCATTGTGAATATGGTGTGATAAACACACAGGTAGCTTTTGTTATAATGATTTCTTTTTCCTTTGGGAAGATACATAGTTATAGAATTGCTAGAACAAATGGTGATTCTATTCATTGGGATACTTCCATACCGTTTTTCATAGAAATGGATAGTAAATTGCATTCCTTCCAAGGGGCATACGTTTTTCCTTTCCTCTGCATTGTTGCCAACATCTCTTATATTTTTGTCTTTTTTATAATAGCCATTTTGATAAGTGTAAGATAAATATCTCAGTGTGGCTTTAATTTGCATTTATCTGATGAATAATGATGAGCATTTAAAAAATATATTTGTTGCCTATTTGTATATCTTTTAAAAAATGTCTGTTCATGTTATCTGCCCACTTTTTAATGGTATTACTTGTTTCGTTGCTGTTAAGGTCTTTGAGTTTCTTGCTAAGGCTTTTTTATTCCCGCTCAAGAATATATTGGTTATTCAGGGCCTTCTAGTTCCATATGAATTTTACAATTGTTTTTCTATTTTCATTTTTTTGTGAACAATTTCATTGAAATATTGGGAGAGATTGCATTTAATTTATAGATTGCTTTGGGTGGTAAAGTCATGTTAACAATATTAATTCTTCCAATCCATGAACATTGGATATTTTTCCACGTATTTGTGTCTTTGATTTTTTTCAATTCTTTTTTTTTAATTTTGGAGACAGAGTCTCACTCTGTCACCCAGACTGAAGTGCAGTGCAGTCATAGCTGACTGCAGCCTCAAACCCCTGATCCTCCTACCTCAGTCTCCAAAGTAGCTGGGATGACAGGCACACGCCGCTACACTCAGCTTTCTTCAATTTCTTTCATCAATGTTTTATAATTTTCATATAGCATTCTTCATATGTTGCCTCTACTCCTTAATTCAGTTAATTTTAGATTTTGTAGAGTTAAGTATTCTTGTGAGTGAGGATTTTCTTATTTACATTTCTGATTATTAGAAGTATTGATAAAAGATAAAAATCATACATTTCATTAGTTGTTATGCTGGACTAACATCTCTTCAGTTTTCTAAGCATTCAATTATTCTATCTGGAAGAAAATATTTACTTGCTGTTTGTTTAACCTTTCTTTAAAACGAATATATCAGTAATTGTAATTTCTCTCTTCTTGTATTTGTTACAGCTTCAAAGATAATAATGCTGCTATTATGTGTTTCTTAAAACAAATGGCCACTATTTCACATTTTAACTGAACTATTCCTGATAGTCTCTTCTATACTAGTTACAATATATACAAATTTTCCTGTTAATCTTATTCACAGTTGTTTTGTTTTATTTTAATGACATTGACTATATGTTATGAAAATAACAGCATTTTAAAAGACCACATGATTATTCTTACATAATTTACTGACACATAGATTATATTTTAAATTTCAGAGTTACTTTTAATTTTAATTAGTTACTTTGACGGAATATTATCAAATTTTCCTAGCATCTTTGATAAGACCTCAATATTTTTCTTCCATAATTTTCTGATGCATAAATTTATTGCATTTTACATTTATAGTCATACATAGCAGCCACAGTTTTACTGAATTAAATTTATAATATTAGTATTAAACATATTCTGGTTGATAATTTATATTAGAGAGAATTTTTTAATACTCTTGAATGTTTTACTTATATTGGATTTGACTATTACTTAAAAATAGGTGGAATTTAGCTGCAAACTTATTTAGTCAGGGTGCTTTTCTTTTCTTCTTCATTTTTGTGGGTACACAGTAGGTGCATATATTCAAGGGGTACCTTAGATGTTTTGGTACAGGTATGCAATGTGTGAAAATCACATTATGGAAAATGGAGTACCTATCCCCTCAAGCATTTACTTTTTTGTGTTACAAATAAGCAAATTATATTCTTTTAGTTATCTTAAGATGTACAATTAAGTTATTATTGACTATAGTCAACCTGTTGTGCTATCAAATAGTAGGTCTTTTTCCTTCTATTTTTTTTTTTTTTTTTGGTGTGCTCATTAACCCTTCACAACTCCTCTCCAACTACCATCCCCCACTACCCTTCCCAGCCTCTGGTAACCATCCTTTCACATTTTTTTTTGTCTGTTAATTCAATTGTTTTGATTTTTAGATCCCACAAATACGTGAGAATATGTGATGTTTGTCTTTCTCTCCTTGGCATATCTCACTTAACATACTGATCTCCAGTTCCATCAGTGTTGTTGCAAAATGACAGGATCTCATTTTTTTATGGTTGAATAGTACTCCATTGTGCATACATACGATTTTTTCTTTTTCCATTAATCTGTTGATAAACACTTAGGTTGGCTACAAATGTTAGTTGCTGTGAACAGTGCTGCAACAAATGTGAGAGTATAAATAACTCTTTGATACACTGATTTATTTACTTTTGGGTATATATCCAGCAGTGGGCATGCTGAATCATGCATTTTATTGAGGAAACTTCAAACTGTTCTCCACAATGACTGTACTCATTTATATTTCCACCAACAGTATATAAGAGTTCCTTTTTCCCCATATCTTTTTCAGTGTTTGTTACTACCTGTCTTTTGGGTGTAAGTCATTTTACTGGGGTTGGATGGTATCTCATTGTGCTTTTGATCAGCATTTCTCTAATAATCAGTAATGCTGAGTACCTTTTCATATGCTTGTTTGCCATTTTTTTTTGTCTTTTCTTGAGAAACATTTACGCAAATCTTTTGCCCATTTCTTGATCAAATTATTAATTTTTTTCTATGAAGTTATGAGAGTTTCTTATGGTTATAAATCCCTTGTCAGATGAGTAGTTAGAAATATTTTCTCCCATTCTATGAGTTGTCTCTTCAGTTTGTTGATTGTATTATTTGCTATGCAAAACCTTTTAAACTTATCGTGAGCCCATTTGTCCAGATTTGCTTTGGTTGCCAGTGCTTATGGGGCATTACTCAAGAAATTTTTGCCCAAACCAATGTCCTAGAGATTTTTCCCAATGTATTCTTGTAGTAGTTTCATAGGTTGAGGTTTTAAATTAAGTATTGAATAATTTTCATTTGATTTTGTATATGATGAGAGAGGTCTAATTTTATTTTCTGCATGTGGATATCTAGTTTTTCCAGCACCATTTGTTGAAGGGACTGTCTTTTCCCCAGCATATGTTCTTGGCACCTTTAGGGAAAATGAGTTCACTGTAAGTATGTGAATTTGTTTCTGGATTCTCTATTCTGTTCCATTTGTGGAAGAGTGAACTCATTTTCCTCAAAGGTGCGAAGAACCAAAACCATGCTGTTTTGGTTACTGTATCTCTGAAGTATTATTTGAAGTCAGGTAATGTGATTCTTTCAGTTTTATTCTTTTTGTTCATATAGCTTTGGCTATTTTGAGTCTTTTGTGGTTCCATATAAATTCTAGGAGTTTGTTGTTTTTATGAAGAAGGTTATTTGTTTTTTCACAGGGATTGCATTGGATTTGTAGGTTGCATTGGGTAATATAGGCATTTTAACAGTAGTGATTCCTTCAATCCATAGACATGGAGTATCTTTCCTTTTCATGTGTAGGTGTTCCTTTTGATACTCCAATTTCTTCTTCCTCCTCTTCTTCTTCTTCTTCTTTTTTTTTTTTTTTTTTTTGGGTTTTTTTTTTTTTCCCCATTTTTTTTTCCTCCCCTTTTTTTTTTTTTTTTTTTTTTTTTTTTTTTTTTTTTTTTTTTTTAGACTGAGTCACCCAGGCTGGAGTGCAGTGGCATGATCTAAGCTGACTGCAACCTCTGCCTTCTGGGTTCAAGCTCCCAAGTAGTTGGGACCTCATGTGCGCACCATCACGGCCAGCTAATTTTTTGTATTTTTAGTAGAGATGAGGTTTCACCACATTGGCCAGGCTGGTCTTGAACTTCTGATCTCAAATGATCCACCCACCTTGGCCTCCCAAAGTTCTGGGATTAGAGGCGTGAAGGCATGAGCCACCATGCCTGGCAGTTCTCTTCAATTTCTTTAATCAGTATTTAGTGGTTTTCATTATAGGAATGCTTCATTTCTCTGGGCAAACAAATTCTTAGGTATTTAATTTTTTTTGTAGTTATTGAAAATGGGATTGCATTTTTTAATTTATTTTTCGGATTGTTCATTTTGGCATTTAGAAACACTATGGATTGTTTACATTGATTTTGTATCCTACAAATTTACTAAATTTATCATTTCTCATAGTTACTTTAGTGAAGTCTTTATGTTTTTCCAAATATAAGATCATCTGCAAACAAAGATGATTTGACTTCTTTTACCAAAATTTAAATTCCTTTTTTTTTTTCTCTTGTCTGGTTGCTCTAGCTAGAACTTCCAGTAATATTTTGAATAACAGTGGTGAAAGTGGGCATCTTTCTCATGTTCCAGATATTAGAGGAAAGGCTTTCATTTTCTGCCATTCAGTATGATGTCAGTTGTATGTCTGTTTGTATATAGCTTTTATTACGTGGTGATATGTTCCTTCTATACATGTTTTTTTTAGGGGGTGTTTTTATCATGAAGGGGTGTTGAATTTTATTGAATGCTTTTTCAGCATCAATCAAAATGATCATATCACGTTTATCTTTCATTCTGTCAATGTTAACATCAATTTGATTGATTTGTGCATGTTGAACCACGTTGCATCCCAGGGATAAATTCTACTTGGTCATGATAACTGATCTTTCTAAAGTATTGTTGAATTTCTTTTGCTAGTATTTTGTGGATAATTTTTGCATCAATATTCATCAGAGTTATTGGCCTGTAGATTTCTTTTTTATTATTATTATTATACTGGGTACATGTGTACAACATGCAGGTTTGTTACATATGTATACATGTGGTATGTTGGTGTGCTGCACCCACTAACTAACTTGTCATTTACATTAGGTATATCTCCTAATCCTGGATTTCATTTTTGATGTGTCTTTGTGTGGTTTTTGTATCAGGGTAATACTGGCCTCATAGGATGAGTTTGGAAGTATTCTGGTCAGCATGCTTTCCAAGAATGAACTACCAATAATCTTCACATTTTCTTCTGTGGCAATTAATTTATCAAGTTATTTGTTCTTATTGGGTTAATACTGGTAGTTCAACTATTACTAATGATACAGAGAAGAGACAAGGAAATACTGGGTAGGAAAGGGCAGTTCTTTGGCAAAGGCCCCATCCTCAAGCCTGAATATCCATGGCCCTAAATGAGGACAGGCATTCCTGTTTTCATGCCCAAAAGCTACCTTTTGCCCTGCCATGCCCCCTGATCTGTACCCATATTAACCCCAGACCCAGACTCCAGAAACAGAAAAGGAGAGGAGCAGACAAATAGCAGAACAGTGTGGCAGAGAAAGAGAGAAGGGGCGTCTGAACGCCGAGAGGAGTTCGATTGATGATGGATGGAGAGGAGATCGGCTGCTGAGCGGCCAAACTCTAGGGGAAGATCATCTTCCCCCTCTATCCCCCTCTCAGCTCCTCATCCAGCTTGCTGAAAACCACTTCCACTACTTAATAAACCCCCCACATTCATGCTTCAAGTCTGTGCACGACCTGACACTTCCAGGAGACTGAACAAGAGCTCAGGATACAGAAAGCTGTCACACTGGCCTTCTGCTCTGGTAAAGGGGCAGAGGGTCCACTGAGCTGGATAACATTTAAGCTGTCCATGGATGGCAAGGCTAATAGAGTACACTGTAAAAAACACCCATTTGAGCTTAGGTAGTCACAGGACCCCACCCCTGGAGGCTGCTGTGGGGCTGGAGTCCAGTGCCCTGGCTCCTACCACTGCCTTTCTGTGTGCTCCCCCATCCCATATGGGGTTTGAGCAGTGGCGGTGACCACACAGATGAGCCACACTCCTGTTGCATGTCCTGCGAGGGTGGTCCGAGAACTCTCCTCTTTCACTAAACAATCATCTGTTTCTTTCAGATTTAAAAAATCTTGTTCCAGTGTTTGCAAGTTACATTCTCTTAGAAGTCTATTAACTTTGCTGTGTCTGTGTATAATTCATTATTTTTAATCTCCAATGCATTACTCTGTCTCTTTTTTCCTTATCCAAGCACATAAGTCAGTTTTTGATTAATTTATCTTTTCCAATATTTTCTTATTTTCTATTTCATTATATTTTTGTCAGCCCGTACTATTGTTAATTTGTGCTTTCCTATATTTTTAAAATTTTGTTTAGTACTTTTGAAAAAAAGTATTACTATATTTTCTTTCTTATTGACGAAGGCATGTGATGGTACACATTCTAATCTCAAATTGATATGATGAATTCACTCATCTGTAACATTACGAAGAGGTTTCCTTTTAATAAAAGATTTTTTCCTATAGTTAAATAAGTCTGCAATAAGGATAAAGCCCAGTATTAGAATATGGTGATGTCCTAATTCCAGTGTCTGTGTATGTGACCATATTTGGAAATAGAGTTTTTGCAGATGTTATCAAATTAAGATGAGGTCAGTATAATGAGCTCCAGTCCAATATAATTAGAATCCTGACAAGCAGAGGCAAGCATTATGTGATGACATACACAGGGAAATGGACATGTGACAACAGAGGCAGAGACTGAGGCCTTGCCACTGCAAGCTAAGAAATACCAAGAATTGCTTGGCAAACGACTAGAAGCTAGGAGGGAGCAGGGAAAGATTTGTTTTTCTAGGTTTCAGAGGGAGCTTGAATTCCGATATCTAGCCTCCAGACTGTGATACAATACATTTCTCTTCTTTTAAGCCACCCAATGTTGGTACTTTGTTACAGCAGCCCTAGGAAACTAATATAACCATCTACCCAGCCAAACAAACAAAAACAAAATAGGCAGCACATGAACTTTTAAATTATTGTTTTCTAAGTGTAACAGTCATTTCAGTGCTATTTCAGTACTGGTGCTACAATTTCAGAATTTTGTTGATCAATATTTAAAACAAAATTACCAGAGGAAAAATCCTTATCATAAATGAGATACCTATTCCTGCCTTTGTAAGTTACAGGATATAAGGAAGTTTCAGTTGCCACTTTCTGAAGGATTAGAATTCTGAGTCATCCCTCCATGATTTATTTTAAGCTTTTCTATTTATAGTCTGTCTGCCACAATACCCGTTATATATATATATATATA
>NW_016807975.1:1947790-1950238 GCF_001698545.2 Rhinopithecus bieti | reverse complement strand
ATATATATGTTGGTTTAGGGCCATTCTCCAGTTTCAGTAAAAATGAAGATTCATAACATTCTTGTTTGATTTGGTCATGTCTTTAGCTCTCTGTGTGGAAATCGTAAAATGTGTTCATAATTTTATGCTTCCTCTTCTCTGCTACAAAAGTAAGCTTCTGTTAGGTGGAGCTATACTTATTTATAGCTTTCACACCTAAAAGAGTATTTGGAACATTGTAAGCATAAAATAAAGATGTATTAGAGGAATCAAAGTTATCCATTAATTTGCTTACTTAATGACAAAGAAGTGGAAGGAAAATAAAACTTCCCAAAGGTATAAAACATTTACCATAGAATACATTTTATATGACTTTTATTATACAAAAGACAGAGTAACAGAACAGTGTAAATATAACAATGAGTGTTAAAATGAGTTTTCTAATATGGGCAATCTATTTTAAAAGATGCTCCAATATTAATTTCTGAGGGTGATATATATTTTTAATTGATATTGTCATAAGTTTTGAATTTTTACCTAGCACATTCCAGAGCAACAGAGCCTGCATTACTGTTGAGAATTAGAATCCAAGTTTCATTTCTATTAATCTTTGTGCATTAATGTTTTCCAGTCAATAAAATAGGCTAGCGACCATATTCACCTGTAACTGATGTGAAGATAACATTTGGTATTAGAACTCTTGATGGATAAATGACAGCAATCTATGAAACTCTCTGACCCTATACATAGCATCAAAATCAACAAATCAAGCCCCCTTTTATCAATTACCTACCTAATAGCTACAAAATCCATTTTAATAGTCATTAGGGACTTGCCTTGGAATAAAATAAATAATACTCGTTTCGACACACGGCATCTGCTTTTAATAATAATTATCATTTCCTCTCTTTTACCTCTAAGAATGTATTAAAATCTAAATTTAATCAGCAATCCTTTAGCAAGTACTTAATTATAGTTCATAAAGACCAATGACCATAAATCATTGAATTGCTTGTTCAACTTTGACAAATGGAGAAAAAAAATAAAACCAAGAGGAATTCACGGTTTAAGTTCCCCAAGAGAGTGAACAAAAAGTCAAAACAGAAATGTCTCTGAAGAACTATTACATCAGTGCAAAAGTAATCGTGGCTTTTGCCATTGAAAGTACTGGCAAAAACCATGATTACTTTGGTACCAAACTAGTATCAGTTATGTAATTATAAACTTAAACACTATTTTATTATGCCATGATTGTTCTTTTGTGTCCAGAGCTTTCTGGTTTTCTGTAACTTTCCAACTATCCATTCGGGAATTACTTCTTTCCCACTTTTTTTTTTATTTTTTCTTCTTCAGACAGTCTCACTCTATTGCCCGGGCTGGAGTGCAGTGGGGTGACCTCGGCTCCCTGCAACTTCTGCCTCCTGGGGCTCAAGCAATTCTTGTGCCTCAGCCTTCTGAGTAGGTGGGATTACAGACACCCACCATGATGCCCAGCTACTTTTTGTATTTTTAGTAGAGAGGGGTTTTCACCATGTTGGCCAGGCTGGTCTTGAACTCCTGGCCTCAAGTTATCCTCTCACCTCAGGCTCCCAAATTGCTGGAATTACAGGCATAAGCCACCATACCCAGCCTTTTCTCCCACTTTTGACTCTCATTTTGAAGTAATCTATCCTGATATAGTGTTCTTCACTAGTGGAAAGATAAGAGTATAATCTAAGTTTGGCCTGAAAGATTTGTTTGCTCTAAGATATTGAATCTTGAGATAAGTGATGAAAGAATGGAGTGGATTCCTCTAGTTAAAATACTCTTGAGACTGATCAGATTCTTGGAATTTGCCAAGTGCCTTTTTTTCTCAACCAGATTCTTCAATTTTTCTTAAAAAGTCTGCAATGTGTTACCATATCATTGTAATTAAAATTTATCTTTTACTAAGTTGTCTAGGGCCTTTTGTGTTGATTTATTTAAATAAGCCTCTCTGACTCAGATTTGTAATAAATCTGATTAGTCATATTTATGGAACAATTTAAGTCTAACTATTTGTATGAAAGTTAATCTCCATAAAGGCAAAGGTAAAATTTTCACTGTTATGCTTGAGTTTCCATAAGAGAGCTTCTACTGTGTTATTTGATGAATGTTTATTTAATGAATTAAAAAATTAATGACTTTATTAATGCATCTTGTGTGACACTCAAAAGTGATTTTAGCCCTTTAATGAGGTAGAATGAGTCTCAAATATTTCTTCATTTAAAAATTTAAGCTTTTATCCTTTAAAATTAACAAATTGCTACTCATAAGTATTAGAAGAGAGAAATTCTAAAATAAAATAAGATATCTTAGGTCACATTAGTCAGTAACTATCTGTCATTTTATTTAATATGTCACTGTTCTACAAAGCATTTGAAAGAGAAGAGGGAAATTAATAGTACAGAAATCATAGGATACAGACAAACATGACAAAAAATTTATGAG
>NW_016807975.1:1935145-1946757 GCF_001698545.2 Rhinopithecus bieti | reverse complement strand
TCTACTGTGTTATTTGATGAATGTTTATTTAATGAATTAAAAAATTAATGACTTTATTAATGCATCTTGTGTGACACTCAAAAGTGATTTTAGCCCTTTAATGAGGTAGAATGAGTCTCAAATATTTCTTCATTTAAAAATTTAAGCTTTTATCCTTTAAAATTAACAAATTGCTACTCATAAGTATTAGAAGAGAGAAATTCTAAAATAAAATAAGATATCTTAGGTCACATTAGTCAGTAACTATCTGTCATTTTATTTAATATGTCACTGTTCTACAAAGCATTTGAAAGAGAAGAGGGAAATTAATAGTACAGAAATCATAGGATACAGACAAACATGACAAAAAATTTATGAGCTGGTTTCTAGCCATGACAAAAAAAATAGTAATATACAGGAAAAAAGTGTAGAGGGAATGAAACTAGACTTAGCTTCCATAATGCAGTGCTTGATTTTTTAATCCTGTTTACTGTGAAGGTCTTTCATCCTGACTACAAATATAAATATCATCAACTGTGAATTTCTTCCAAGTCATTGTCTGGCATGGGATGTCATCAAGTGAGATTAGCTGTACTTTAATTTTGGGGGCCAGTAACTTAAAACTACATACCTACACACACACACACACACACACACACACACACACACACACTTCTCATTTTTAGAGTGTTTGCTTATTTGGCTAACTAAAAACTGTTTTACTCACTTTATGCAACAAAATTTTCTATACCAAAATAACCCTGCTAGGCATTATGACCATTATTTCCTAAAATAATGATACTTTAATGGAAAAAAAAACACACACACACAACCAAGATTAAAATATTTGCTTTGAAATATTTAAAACTAGGTGTTATTACATTGTATCACATTAGTAACTACATTACTTTAATTTTTGTGTCAGTTAAAATTTCACTGTTAACTCTCTTTGATGATTAATGAAATAGTTGATGATCTAATGAAACAGCTGTTTTCAGGACTGAAAATAAAATTTGAATAAAATAATTTTCAGACTTCCATTTTCTAGTCTGGCATGAATGGACTTTGGTAGTCTTCACTCCTGTGCTTATAACAAGAAAAACCTGAACAAACTGAAAATCAACAGCTCTTTGTTAATACCTGAGAGAACTGAGGTCACAGGGAAACCCACTGCTCCCAAACTTGAAGAAATAGTTAGATATGGAGAATTCTAGCTTACCTAAGTAGAAGCCTAAGAGGAAAAAAATACTCCATTTCAACCAATACTGGGGTAGCAAAACCTTAACTGTAAATGACAAAATGATGAAAATTCAGTGTGAATATCCTGAGTTTAAACTCTGGGTATTTAATCTTAGAGGTGAGTAGACTTTTATGAGTTTTGCAGTCAGAGCACTACCAGGCTCTCATAATGAAAACTGGAGAAAAACCTGCTTGCAGAAGGAGGAGAAAAGTCGTTATTATTAACCTTTGACCAAAGCATTCAATTTTCCTTAACAATATCTACCCTAAAGAAATCTATTTTACCAGAGCCTAACTGACTGGGGTTTTACCAGAGATGAACTAACCAAGGGTAATCTAACTCCAGCTCCATCTTTCTTATCTATATTCCATGAGAAGCATTTGTGAAGGTCATAGTGCACTAAAAGACTGAGACCCAATTACAGGACTAAAGAATGCTTCTTTCCACCTACACAACTTACCACCACACCAATCAGTGTCCTGTATAACAAAAAAACATACAACTGAAAGAACTGTGAATTATTAATGTTATATGAGAAGATGTCTCTAGGGAGACCAAAAGGCAACAAGGGTCACATAAGCAGACAAGAAAAAATTGTCAAACTCTGACACCCACAGCAAAGAATAAACACACCACAATGTAAGTAGACAGTGCAGTAACAAATGGACAATTAAGCAGAGAGATGAAAAAACTAAGAAAGATTTAAAATAAAACAGTAGAAATCAAAAATGTTACTGAAAAGAAGAATGTCTTGAGTGGGTTAATCAATAGATTGGACATAAACAACATTGTGTATTGTGAGCTTAAGGATATGTCAATAGAAACTTTTGAAATTGAAATGCAAAGAGAAAATAGAAAAGAAAATTAGAAGAGAATAACCTAGAACTGTGGGACAATTACAAAAGGTGTAACATTCATAATGAGACTACCAGAGAGGGAGGAAAGAGAAGAAGAAAACAGAACTATTTGCTGCAAAAATGACAGAATTTTCTGAATTTAATGATAGATACCAAACCACAGACATAGAAAGCCCAAAGAACAACAAGCAGAATACATACTAAAACATTGACACCTAGCATATCGTGTTCAAACCACAGAAAACAGAAAGAAAAAAAAATCCTGATGGATGCTGGGGAAGTGAAAGGGGGAATGGGGAGCTTGTGCTTATACAGGAGGAAAGATAATAATTATGTAAAAGCATATTAAATGATTTTGGTTTACAGATAAGCAAAATGAATGAGAGTGACGTTGTAGAGGATGGGAGGGAGGAACTGGGAATACTCTGTTCTAAGGTACTTGCACTACCTGAGAAGTGATAAAGTGTTATAAAAAGCATAACTTGTATTAGTTGTGAGTATATGCTACAAACTCAATGGCACCACAATTGAAAGATTTTTTCAATTAAATCATACAAAATGCTCAATTAAAACAATAAAAAACAGAAAAATAATAAAAGGAAAACAAAAACAAGAGTAGTAAGCAGAAAACACTAAAAATTTGGTAGATATTAATCTAAGTATGTCAATAATCACTTTAAACACCAATGGTCTAAATATAGTAAATAAATGACAGAAATTGTCTGAATGTTTTGTCTTAGAACATGATTCCATGATATATTATCTAAAAACAACCCACTTTAAATAGTAAGACATGATATATTAAATGAAAGGATGTGATACATCATGCTAATACAACTGGAAGAAAGCCGGAGTAGCTATAATAATTTCAGACAAGGCAGACTTCAGAGTAAGAAAAATTATTAGGGATAAATAAGAGTATTACATAAGGATTTGGGGAAAATGATGGAGTATCAAAGAGAAGACATAACACTTCTTATGAAGACATAACAAAGAGAAGACACAACTAATAATAAAGCATCTAAATATGTAAGACAAAACAGAGATGCAAGAAGAAATGGATGCATCCATTATTACAGGTGGAGACTTCAACACCTCTTTATTAGTAATTACATCCATGAGGCAGAAAAACAATAAAGATGTGGTTGAACTGAACATTACCACCAATCAACAGGATCTAGTGGACATCTATCTATATAATACTTCATCCAAAAATACAGATTCCACATTTTCCTCAAGCTCTCATGAAACATTTACCAAGATAGACCACAGTCTGGATCATAAAATATACCTTAACAAATTTTAAAAAGTAGAAATCATACAGAGTGTGCTCTTAGTTCATATCTTGAAACTGAATTAAAATGAGCTAACGATCTACTGTTATTATAATAATAAATTCATAAATGACAAGTATAATTTATTTTTTTTTGTGCACCCGCCTTTTCCCAATGTAAATGCAATTACATTAACAGGATCTGGAATACCTACAAAGAAATGGTAAGCAATAGGGCAACTGGAAGAATGTCAGCAGAAATTTCCTAAGCATTCATATAAAAAAGGTATTCAGAACTTTCACAAAAATTAACAAATGAGCAGTTTAATATTTTTTTTTTTTTTTTTTTAGCTTTTAAATTTTTTTGAGACGGAGTCTATCTCTGTCACTCAGGCTAGAGTGCAGTGGCGCGATCTTGGCTCACTGCAAGCTCCGCCTCCCGAGTTCACGCCATTCTCCTGCCTCAGCCTCCCTAGTAGCTGGGACTACAGGCGCCCGCCACCACGCCCGGCTGATTTTTTTTTTTTGTATTTTTAGTAGAGACGGGGTTTCGCCATGTTAGCCAGGATTGATACCTTAATTTAAATTTAAAAAATAAAATTGGCCAGTCTAAATCACATGAAGAAAGTATAGTGCTATTATTACATTCCAACTGTGTATAACTCACATTCTAGTATACTGTGAGTAACACACAAGCCCCTGAAAATGAGTGTTTACATGAAATTCTGGCAAATGACCTGCTGGAAGTCAGAGGGCTCTCGATAGCAGCAAAATCATACTGGAATGCGGCTCTCCCAATTCCAGTCCCATTTATGGAGTTACAGCAGTGTTACTCAGCAGCAGTACTGTTAACATTTTGAAGCTGATGTTTCATTGAGACGGATGATCCTGTGCACTGTAGAATGTTTAGCAGCATCCTTGGCCTCTCCTCACTAGATGCCAGTATCACTTTCCTAGACCCTCCCAAATTTGTAAGAGATAAAAAGGAACAAGATCATGTCCTTTGCAGGGACGTAGATGGACGTGGAAGCCATTATCCTCAGCAAACTAACAGAAAAACAAACACTGCATCTTCTCACTTATAAGTGGAACCTGAATGATGAGAACACATGGACACAGCGGGGTCCAATATACACTGGGGACTCTTGGGGGATGGGGGGCCTAGGAGCAACAGCATCAGGAAGAACAGCTCATGGATGCTGGGCATAATACCTAGGTGATGGGTTGATGTGTGCATCAAACCACCATGGCACACAATTACTTATGTAACACAAGCACATGCACATGTAACCAGGAACTTAAAAGCTGGAAAAAAAAAAAAAATGTCTTCAGATGTTGCAATGTGTAGGGTACAAATTATTCCCAGCTGAGAACCACTGAGTTACAGAATACTGGAGCTAGAAGGCGCCTAGAGGGATGGAATTTCTCCTTAAACAGGATCACACTTAAAGCTGCCTACCCTGAAATATTTAATTCTTTAGTTTCCCCGTAAAAGAGAAGGTTCAATTACTTTTTAGTCAGCAAAGTTCTTCCGTATACCTAGACTAATCATTCTGGCTGCAAATTATAAATTAAAATAAACTCTGAACAATAAATAAATGCATTTGATGAATTATATTTAGGAAAGAATGTGAGGATTATTCACATTAATGTATATATTTCTAAAATATTTTAGGTAAAAGCAATACCATATTCTTTATGTATTTGATTTCCAACTCAAATAAAATTATCAAGAAGCATTATTGAAGTCATTCTGGTAGTTCTCATAAGGAGATGAAATTTATAATATTTGCATTTGTTTTCCACTTGATGATAACATTTATATTTTATTCAATCACAAAAAGTAGTAATATGTATCTGATTAATTTTTTACCTGATTTGATTCACTTAAGATGTGAAAGTTTAGACAACTCTCTTGAGTTTTTTAGGTATTTTATTAGATTTTAAGTTAAATTAAATTAAATTTCTATATTTATTTTATTGCTCTTTGTTTTTCTCTTCCACTGACTTTAAGGTATTTGGATAGAAACAGTGGGTGTTTTCTGTATTTAGATGTTGTGTTGGATATATTTCACTACCTTATCCACCTCCCACCCTCCCTTGAGGATTCAGCTATGAACATTTTCACCTACCCTCCTATCCTGACAATCAAGTTTCCCAACCATAACAAAATCTAGCATTAAGTACAGTGAATATGTAAATATTAAAGGAACTTTGAGGATATATGTTGAAACATATTTTTGTGTATAATCACTGTTGCAGATATGAGAGAATGACTGCATATGTACCAGATACTTGGCAATGAACAACATATGTTATTTTTCCCAGAAGTGTTTTAAGTTGAAACAAGATGTATCAAAAAATTTTAAGTTCATGTGTCCCTTTCGTAATAGCATGGAAAATATATGTCCTCCTTTGTAGTAATAATGATATTGTCACCAATGTTTAATAGTATTCCCATTTCTAAAGATTTACCTAGCCAATAAAAAAAGATGAAAAACTTCAGAAATAGGAGAAAGATGGGAAGACACTGTATGATAAATTACATATTTATAAGTGAAATTCCTGTTTAAATAAAAATAGTCACTCTAGTAAGTCATTTAATTGGCCAGAAAGCAACAACAAATGAGCAAGTTTGATGAAAGCTTGATGTCTCTCAATCAAAATTAATGACCACTAAATAAATGTTATTTCTTAATAATTATTATTAATATAGACTATTTATACACAATATGAAATTGTAAACCAGAGCAAAAAATGAATATCCTATAGTTGATACTGATGTAATTTAAAATGACTAAATAAATAGGGAATTAAACATTTTTTAAAGGATAATCTAAATAATATATGATTTTTTTTCCCTTCATGAGGTGAAGCTTAATCATCCACCTCCCACCCTCCCTTGACTGTGGACAATTAGTGATTTATTTTCAAAAAGCAGTGTATGGTAAAAATGAAACCTTACCGTGGAGGAAATTGACAAATACTACCTTGGCCAGGTGAACAAGGTAAACATCCTTAGTGATAAGTCATGTTGATAGCATGTAGCCCCGATATGATGTGGTAAAAAGGATACTTCACTTTTGCTCTTTCAAAAACCCATAAATGTAAAATAACAACAACAAAACAAATTGAGACACCTTCTATAAAATACCTGACAAGTACTTCTCAACACTGCCAAGGTAACAAAAAAACAAGGAAATAGGAAAATGTCTACACACCAGTAGATAAGGAGATGTGACAACTAAATGCAATGTAATGTCTTGGATAAGATTCTGGAACAGAAAACATACATTAGTAGAAAATCTTGTGAAATTTGAACCAAATAAGAAGTTTAGTTAGTATTAATATACCAAAGTTGGTTTCTCAGTCATGGCAACTGTACTGTGGTAATGTGAGATGTTAACAATAGGAGAAACTGGGTGAGAACTCTTTGTACTGGAGAAGAATGTGTATTTGTTGCTTCTAGGAGTAGTATTCTATCATTAATTAAATGGATTTGATTAATGTCATTCAGACCTCTGTGTCCTAACTGATTTTCTATTTGCTATATCTATTACCGAAATAGAATGGCTCAAACAATAATCATAGATTTGTCTAGTTCTCATTTTGTTTCTATGAGTTTTTCATCCTGCAACATTATTTTAAAAATTCAATATTTATTATACCATCAATTTTATGCCAGTTGTTAATATTTTTGAAAAGAAAATACCAGCTCTGTTTAATAGTTGTTTGGTGAAAGAAGACAATTCCCCCAAAACCTCCATCATTTGTTTGATTTAGGACAGAGAAAAAGTTAGAATGTGTGAGCAAAAGTGTTAAGTTAGACAGTATGGGTAGGTGATGTAGGAACATTCAGGGGAATGGGCTGTGCTTAGATATAGTCTCCCTATCCTAGGACTTTCTTTTAAATGGCATAATCATACACTATCACCATCCTTTTTTATGGTCATCCTAAGGTGGAAATTCATTATTGCTAAATTGTAAAGAATTGATACATTTCCTAAACATCTTGAGCCCTAAAATAAAGTTTAACCTTCTATACCACCTATGCCACTCAAAAAAAGAATGTTCAACACTAAAGTTCTAATTCATGGTACATTTGTAAATATATTTATATATTTTGATTGGCAATTCTGTTTCCAAATATATTATTGCAGTGCTAAGTCTTATAACTATGACAATGGAAAATAACTACTTCAGCAAAATTGTTTATGGGCAGCACTACTTTTTGTCTTCACTGTATACCACTATTATTAGTGGTGTGAATTAGTTCCTTAAAATTATTTTTAAAAACTAAAGTGGCTGCCTTTCACAAATACACATCATTCAGTAACTGGGTTTCTATTAGTTTCTTTTGAATTCCTAACTATTAGTGCATATATTTATGTGAAAGTAGATGAACTTCAATTTCAAATTCCTTTGAAGAGCTATGAAATACTTTGTAAGGGAAAACAATCATATTTTACACTTGGAATTTATTCGGTAGTTTTTTCACAATTGCTACCTGTGAATAGCATTGACCTTTCTTCCCTTCCTTCTGTCCTTCCTTCCTGTCTTCTTTCCTGTTTTTTTTTTTTTCTTTCCTTCCTGTCTTCCTTCCTGTCTTCCTTCCATTTTTTTCCTTTTTTGCTCCTCTTTTTCATACTTAGTTACATGTAGTCAGGGAGGTTTCACATCATTAAGATTCCTATCCCAGAAAAGCACATGTTCATAGCTCTGAGAATGGAATGTGACTCTTGTGGAGAGCCTATAAATGGAAGCATGAGGGGCATCTGTTCATATGGATAAGATAGGCCTATAAATGCCCTCATCTTGCCACGGCTCTTCTAGGTGTCTTTAGGGTTAAGACATACTCCATTCTGAGAATTTGTGGTCTAACCAGTTATCTAGTTTCACGTCCTGCTTCTATTGATTGTTTGCAACCAGCTTTTGCTGCAGTTATTACTACTGTTTAGCACCTTACTAAACATAGGTTATGGGTAGACTGTGTTTCTGTTTTTAGGCTCTGTTAGAAATTGCTGATGCACACACTATATTGTAAATTCTTATCTGTGTATACTGTACTTCTGCATACCGATGTTATGTTAAAGAATTACTTCATTCTCATGTCACCATCTCACTTCATAATCAAATGACCCTAAATGCCTCACTAACCTAATCAAATGACCCTAAATGCCTCACTAAACTTAATAATAAATGCTGGTATATCCAGCACATTGGCAGCATCACAGGACCAGAAGGCAGTGATTCCCCTGGACCCAGTTTTCACTGTCTTGTGTGTGTCTTATTATTTCTCGACCTGTCGATCTGCCTGGGAACAAAGGAAGAGCCCCTTTGCATTGCGGGCTGCTGGCTAGAATCTTTTTGTTAGAATCATTTTGCTATTTAAGTGCTTACTAATTAAAAAGTAAAGTGTTATATCTGTCCTCTAAGATTTAGCAAGTTAGATATGAAGTACATAGCATCACCTCCTGCCAATTTCATTTTCTGTGTATTGATACTTTCCAGCTCAATTTATAATGATCAACTAAAAACAAGTATAAATGTTGAAAAGGTTGACCTTTTCACAGGGACCCACTCTGGGAAGGAAAACTAACCATAGAAATGGGTGTTTGTGTACATTGAAAACTCAACTACTTGGGTTCAAATCCTTGATCCAACTTCACTGGTGATGTGAAGCTTGATTGATGAGTTTGTTTTAATCTGCAACACAGAAATAATTCCTAATTTTAGGGTATTGTAAGGTTTGAATGTGTTAATAAATGGGATACACTTGTAAAGTATTGTAAAGTATAGCAAGCATTATAAATGTAAGTCATTATCATCACCATCATGCACAAAGCTGGGATGTTTGCTGGTAAATAAGTGACATTTACAGGTGTGGTCAGTAAGCCTCTAATATAAATGACATCTCTCTGGTCACATATACAAAATAAAGTCAAACAATCTATCAAGAACTCTGAAGGGTTTGAGAGTTGACCCGACTTCCAAGCTAACAAGTTCTTGTACTACAGTTTCTTTGATGACAGCCTGTCACCAGACTCCTGAAGCAGAGATAAAGAACATGATTGCTCAGGTCACAACAAGTTCTCAACCTTAATTATCATGTATGAGTAGTGTGCATTTCTATATTCATTCTATATATTTCAAGGATATTATATTTTATGAGCCATTTGCCATCAAAACATCCAAGTTCTTACATAAAGACACCATTTTTCAATTTTATTTCCACATTATCATTATTTATATAATTTTCTGTACCCATTTGAACATAAATATTAAATAGAAATACCATTTTTTCTCTGTAATATATATGTGAAATTTTGATGCACAGTTTACATTTGATATATGTCTATTAAAATAATTGCTAAATGTCTGAGTGGATGTTGTAACATTGACAAACATACAATGATGCAGAAATAAAACATGTATTGCTAGCTAACGACTATTGTAACGCAAAATCTGAGTTCCAGAAACATGCATTTTATTCAGTGTATGCATAATGATAGGAAATACCAAAAGTATCACAACTAGAGTAGACTACAAATACTTTTTATTTTAGGGGAAAATATAAATAAAGGTAACTTATCAAAAAATACTCATGTACTAGAATAAAACTTAAGCAGATAAAATGTGCTGCATTTTCTTCTTTTCTTATAATCCAGAAGTGTCACATTTATAAATGCAATTAAGTAATAGTGTTATATACTTTTCAGTACTAAGATTATGTATTTTACTTCCTGCTAAATAGATTTCTTCATATCATTTATTATTCCTGATGACTTAATATATACTTTAAAAATGGAAAAAAAGTAAGACATTCAGAAAGTAGACTTTGTGTGGAATAACTATAATTGCATAATTAGATCAAGAGAAGGCAGGTGTCATTCAGGAGCCAAACATTTTGTCAATCCTGCTTCATTTCCCCTTGTTCTTTCTTTAACAGCAAACTTAAATCATAGCCAAGTACGCTCCCCATCCACCAGTCCTGTCATTTTTAGAATCAATGTGAATATGAAATGAATAATACCTAAAGAAACACAACCACATCCAATTCACTTCCATAAATTGATAGGTGGGTGTCATCTTTATAATCAAATTGATTCAGGTGATCCTGTGATTAATGTTCTTAAATAAGATTTCTTCTTTCTTCACTTTGGCCATTTATTCAAATGGCTTCAATAAATGACCAACATATTGATTGGCTGAGTAAATGCCTTAGCTAGATATAGCTCATAATTATTATTCAAAGTTCTCTGAAGAAATATGAGGGTTCTACCCTTTAACTCAAGTTTATGCTCTTTTCCCGATGCTCAGTTCCATTAGGTTAAATCTCCATACATTTTTTGTGGGATTATTTTTAAGAATTCTTATTAACCCAGTCATAATACTATACTGGGCATGGTATTTGGACCATGATTCCAATCGTTCTTCTGAATCCAGATGAGAGACTGCATCCACCTTTGTAGGTCACTTACTGTTGCCAATGAGTCTCTCCTACCACCTAGACGTGCTCTGCCAATCTAACAATAACTTTTCCTAAGCCTGTGGTCCTTCCTTTCTTTCTCTGTCTTGTATAAAATCAACCTTTGAATCTCAATCTCATGATAGGACATCTAAACATGGAGGGACATTCTTCTTTAAAGTGTTAATAACTAAAGCCAATCATTTCTAACCAGTGGGCAGAATGCAGCAGTTAAAATGTAAGAGACATGTAGCTCTTACATTGTTATTTTCCAGGTGACATTATTTTCTATCAATTCAATTTCTTTATATACTCGCGATATAAGCTGTTTGATATGTAATTTATAAATATGTTCTCCCTGTCTGTAGCTTGTGCTCTTATTCTTTTAACTATGACTTTCACGGAACAAAAACTCTTAATTTTGATGATGTTTAATTTTAAATTGCACTTTGGGCATCATATGTAAGAAATTTTGCTTTAACCAAACTTAGGAAGATGTTCTATATTTTGACTCTCTTTTGAGAAAATTTGCATATGCAATATTTATTTAAGTTCCTTATAGATGGTGGATATTAAACCTTTGTCAGATGCATTGCTTGCAAAAATTGTCTCCCATTCTGCATGTTGTCTGTTTACTCTGTTGATAGTTTATATTTTGTTGTGCTGAAGCTCTTTAGTTTAATTAGGTCATATTTGTAAAATTTTAGTTTTTTTTTCAATTGCTTTTCACCACTTCATCAGGAAATCTTTGCCAGACACAACAATGTGTCTTGACTTTTTTTTTTTTTTTTTTTT
>NW_016807975.1:1933172-1934794 GCF_001698545.2 Rhinopithecus bieti | reverse complement strand
TTTTTTTTTTTTTTTTTTTCAAAATTGTTTTGGCTGTTCTTGTTTCTTTATCTCTCCAAGTTTGTTAATAAACTTGTCTATATCTGCAAAGATTCCTACTGGAATTTTGAATGGGATTGTTTTAAATTTATAGATCATCTTAGGGGGAATTGACATATTAACTACATTATATCTTCTAATCCATAAACACAATGTGTCTTCATATACATGCTACACACAAAATGTTTACATAATCCTTCCCCTTTTTTTATTATTCTAGATTACATTGTCTGACAGTGCTATAGCCATTGAAGCTTTATGATAATGCTTTCATGATGTATATTTTTATCTTTGTATGCTGTCTACATTATATGGTTCAAGTAGCTTTATTTTATACAATATATAGTTTTATAACACTTTTATACATACTATATCTTTAACTGATATATTTTGAACATTTATATTTAATCATTTTTATCATTATTTTAGATCTGCATTTGAACATTAGTTTATTTTTTGCCCCATCTATTTTTCATTCTTCCATTTCTCCCTTTCTGCTTTCTTTTGTATTATTTAAATATTTTCAAAATTCTATCTTATCTATTGAAGCTTTAGCTATTTATTTATGTGTACATTCTATTCATAGTAGCTTGAGGAACTATAAAATACTTAACAAGTTTTACATCATCAAATTTGAATTAATATTTTACAATTTCAAATAACATAGAAAATTGTAAAATTAGAGGATGCTTCCATTGATTTTCTATTTCCTAGAGAGTATGCCTGGTTCTTAGTATGGTGAAAAATTTTGGAATATTTTTGCAGATATTTCATAAAATGTATGAATTTTTAAATACCACTTAAGTATTTTAGAGACTGTTTAACTTTTTGTTCCAGCAGACAGGCAATCCGTTGATGTGTGGACTGTACATGCTGGGTCAGTTTCTGCAGGCTGTTTCTAATGCAATGTTTTGACCCTTTGCTGTGCTATTCTGCCCCATCCAACTTGTGCTCCATGCACCAGATAGTCTGAAACTAGACAGTTGTCTATAATGTAGTTTAGTGTTCAAAATTTTTGTGCCACTTATTCTAGTCATACGTACAGTTTGTTAGGAATCCCAGGATTTCATAAAAGAACTCAAACAAATTTACAAAAAAAAACCATCAAAAACTGGGTAAAGGATATGAACAGATACTTCTCAAAAGAAGAAATTTGCGTGGCCAAAAAATATATGAAAAAAAGCTCTTCATCACCGGTCATTATAGAAATGCAAATCAAAACCACAATGAGATACTACCTCACACCAGTTAGAATGGCAATCATTAAGAAGTAAAGAAACAGGATGGGCATGGTGGCTTACACCTGTAATCCCAGCACTTTGGGAGGCCGAGGCGGGTGGATCAAGAAGTCGGGAGATTGAGACCACCCTGGCTAACATGGTGAAACCCCATCTCTACTAAGAAAATACAAAAAAAAAAATTAGCCAGGCATGGTGGCGGGCGCCTGTAGTCCCAGCTACTCAGAAGGCTGAGGCAGGAGAATGGTGTGAATCTGGGAGGCAGAGCTTGCAGTGAGCAAAGATTGCCCCACTGCACTCCAGCCTGGAAGACAGAGTGAGACTCCATCTCAAAAAGAAAAAAAA
>NW_016807975.1:1920685-1932617 GCF_001698545.2 Rhinopithecus bieti | reverse complement strand
TAGCTTTTTCTGTCTATGCCCATTTGTACTTCTTTCTTCTTCTTTGAGGATACTACAGTGCCAAGTCTAGGATACACAGGTATTAAAGGAAAAGAAAATTAGTTTCAAAAGGAAAAAATTATTTATTTCCTTCTGGGGTCATACATGTAGGCCTAAACATCTTATCTAGTTCCCTTTCTTTGATTCACCTTACAGAGTCCTTTGAGGACTCTGTATTTGTATGTTTTTTTTTTTTTTTGTATTGTATGTTTGTATTTGTATTGTATGTTTTTTTTCCCCAAGATATTAAGATCACTTCATGTAATGGTGTGAGCTTAGTCTATCTAGATGGGGTCTAGAAATTGAATATATTCTGAAAGATGATTAAATGTCTAATAAAATTGCTTAAGCATGAGAAAATATTTAACATTTCACACTTTATAAAGTTTCATAACCCTAGAATAATGACTCAAAGATAAATAAAAACTAAATTATGAATTATGAATTTTGAGATTATAGTACAATTGCATTACTCTAATATTTTATTAGAATTAGAAATCCTTCCAAAGAAAATATAATATAGTAAGATACATTAAAACAGAAAAGCACCCTATGCTGAATGCAAAACTCTTATCATGTGATGCACAGTGACCCCAAAATGTCAACAAACAAACTGTTCAGGAAATGCATATTGACTTTTATAAACTAGAGAGAACATGACGTATTTTCCAAAGTTCACTAATAGAAGCAATGCCAACTGAATTGAAATTTTCACAATGTTAATCTGGGTTCTGTTAATTATGTGCAACTTGAAAGGACAGGAATCACCTCTCAGTCCATCAGCTGCTGATTCTACTTTAGGTCATATTTTATAAAAAGTCAAAAAGTGGCAAATTATTTAACTGTTTAACACTGTGTCTCTGAGGAGCAAAATATTTTAGGCAAAAAAGTCTCAGCTTTAAGATAAAAAAATATAGTAAGTCTTTTGGGGCAAAATATTACATTCTTATTGTTATATATTATAAAACCTTATATTTTTTAATTTCATCAGGATTTCATCTTAAAACAATTATGCTCTTTTTTGGTCATTACTAGCCTTCTTTCATGACCCAGTTGTGAAATATTTCTCAAAATCTATTGTTAGAATGAGAATATTTTAAAATATTTACTGTATAAAAACTTGAAGCTAATACTATGTAATTAATAGACATACTAGTGTATGTGTGTGTACGTGCACTAACATTTAATAATTATTTTGGTTCCTGACTTCTTTTTAAAAATAATTTTACAACAGTTACTTTTAATATCAAGATTTGAGTAATTTATTATAAAGTGACCATGAATTTTCCATGTTTTCTATATTCAGCCTGTGCATATGAGATATGGCAACTCTACTGGTACTGAATGCTTCCCTAACAGTCACATTTTTAAATGTTACTTCATATTTTACCTGATAAAATATATTTTTTGAATATTACCTGCCTATTTTTGTGATATCAGATTCTCATATGTTAATAACTCAAGCTTTATAACTTGAATCCTGGATAATGTAGTTGATTAGGAGTCAAGCAGTACTTTTCTGTGTGTTGGGAAAATTATTGAAATACTCTTTTCCTTTCTGTAATGCAAATCCTATTGGGCACAATCATGTTTTGTGAAGAAGGGTGAAAAAGGGAGCCAGAGATTAATTTTAAAAGAAGGTAGAGAAAGAAAATTTAAAAAATTAAGTAGAGACAAATAGGAAGAAAACCGGAAATAATAAGTAGAATGATCTCCTCAGTGTTTAATATTAATTAAGAACACATTTTAATTGTAAACTACTGCCTTTAAATCTCGCTTTAAAGACTTCCAACCATACCTATACCAACGCTACAGATAATTAGGTAGCAAAACTATTAGGAAGAGGTCCAAGGTTAATTGTTCAGAAGTGTTTTTAGTTTATGGTTTGCAATAAAGGCATCTTAGACAAAGCAATAGTGTTTATGTCAACAATAGACTTTAAATGCATGACTTTCCAGAGATAGTTAGAAATTTGGTTATAGACTTTCCTAGGATTATTCAGATATATATGCTATGATTACAACATTAAGTAATATGAAGTAAATTAGCACAGTCTAACATGCTGAAATCAACTTGGAAATTTTGCTTAAAAATACATTTTCTTCTTGATTTAATTATTTTTTAACCCATCTATAGATAATAAACTTAGACAATGACTAAAATCATGAATTGTTTAAAAATATCCTTCCAAACCAATTTAATAAAATATTCATTGCTGTTAACTCCTACTTTTTATGAAGCATAAGCTTCATAAAACACTTCTATGTGAATCATACTTAATCCACACATCTGATTTTAAATGATCAATTTTCATGTTCGACATGGATGCGAAGACTGAGGTATAAATTGGTTGACTAGCATATCCAATTGGAAACAGACATTGGTTGCCAGAACAAAACTTAAGCCCAGAATTTTCAGTTTAAACTTCATTTTCTCTGCCCTATACATTTTTTTATCTTAAGTAATGCCAATTCAAACTGTGAATAAAGTGCATTCATTAACTATAACTGAAAAATTTGAGGCATAACTCATTAGTACCTTTAAGAGAAGGTAAAGATTGGGTAACTGAGAGCAACCCCATAAGAAACTGGTGTCTTATGTTATCTAAAATACAATTACACTGATTTGGAAAATTGAAAGAAAGAATATTGAAGTGCAAAAGTGCATATGTTAGCGAGTTCATTCTCAATATTATTTAAACAGGAGAAGAAATGTGATAGCTTGCTATGAAGTCATATTTTGGGACTCCTTGATTCCCATTAGATACTGAATTCCAAGTCATTCCAGACATCCACAAGAAAGTGTAAAGAGAGTTGAGGATACTAAATAAAAGCATAATACAATATAACTGGGAGTCAGGAGATAATAAAACTTAAATTGATTTATAGATACAGGACATAAACAATTGAAACCAGCTGAAAAAAACTCCAAACTCCAAATAGAAACTTCAGAAGCACCAGTAAAATAGTATCCTAGCAGTCTCAGAACACAGATGCAATTACACCAGGAAAATCAGTTTTTCCATGAGTTGGAAATTATATAAAACAGGTATGAGTGGTGGCAATTTTTGCACTGGGTTGGGAGAGGCAATTTGGAAGGGGAATTTGTCTTTGAAGACTTGAAGATGAAAGGAAATAATGTTGGAAGTGTTGATAGACACAGCAATGTCCTTCCTCAAAATTAAAGTAAAATGAAATAAATGTTTTGCTGTAAGATACTATTTTACTGTATTTTAATAAATGTTTCTAAATAAATGTTTAATAAATGTGTCTAAATAAATGTTTTATTGTAAGAAATATGTGTGTGTGTCTGTGTGTATGTATATACATATATATTTATATACATTATATATATATTATATATAATGTATATAAATGTTATTAGGTATTAACTCACACGATTACAAGGTCCCACAACAGGCCCTCTGCAAGCTGAAGAGCAAGGAGAGTCAGTCCAAATCTCAAAACTGAAGAACTTGGAGTCTGATGTTTGAGGGCAGGAAGAATCCAGCACAGGAGAAAGATGTAGGCTGGGAGGCTAGGGCATCTAGTCTTTTCATATTTTTCTGTCTGCTTTGTATTCTAATCAGGCGGGCAGCTGATTGGTGGTGCCTACCCAGATTAAGGGTGGGTCTGCCTTTTCCAGCCCACTGACTCAAATGTTAATCTCCTTTAGCAACACCCTCACAGACACACCCAGGATCAATACCTTGCATCTTTCAATCCAATCAAGTTGACACTCATATTAACCATCACAAGTTCACCCCTTGTCAACTTGAACCAATAAATATCTCCTGAGATTATGTATAATCTTCAAATAAAACAGTAATAAGGTCACAATTACATCTAATGTAATACAACTATTCTTTATAGAACCATAAACACACAAATCCCCAAACTGAATACTATTACGTAATGTTAACAATACTTAAATACTGATATGAAGTGTGTAAATCTTATCACATGAAAAAGGAAAAAGGAAATAAAATGAAGATATTTTCCTGGTACAAGTGTATACATACACAAACACGGTTTTAATAAACGAAGGAGGAAATACTCATGACAATTACAGTCCTCACTTCTGCAGCTAGTCAAGTGGTCATAGCTGGTATTGATGACTACCTTCTTCTACTACCCATTCTGTATTCCCTTTGCCTTCAGCAAGCACCTTAGCAGGTCATGTTTTTTGTTGTTATTGTTGTTGTTGTTGTTTGTTTTTTACTGGTGGAGTGACCCAAACCTTCATTCCTGAAGGGTCTAGGTCATGTGTAGTTCTGCCAGGATTGGGCTGTTGTAGTTTTCCAATGACCTTAATCACAGGGCATTGTAATATTAAGAGATGATTCTAATGGATCTCCTGTATTCCATGCATACTCTTCCTTACCTCCATTGTGGAGCAGCAGACTGATTTCATCTTGATAGTCCAGGTCAATCATCCCAGCCAACACTGTAACTCCCTTCTTAGCCTACTGACTTAAAGGTAGAAGAAACCCAAAATATCCAGGTGGCAATCTTAACTTCAAGTTTAATGGAATTGTTGTGTCTCCTGGTAGCAGCATTCCTCCCTCTCAGCATCCCTGTTGTGGGAACGGGAAGCAAACACTTTGTTAGTGGATCACTAGGGGTGATGGTGAGGGGTACCACTTCCACTTCCACCCCTTGATTCCTTGACCTGTGAATCCTGGCTTTGAGAGAAACAGTACCATACACTGGCTGCTGATTCAGAGCATTCATAGCCTTCTGGAGAATTTTGCTCCAGACTTGCAAAGTATTGTCACCTAGTTGGCATTGTAATTGTGACTTCGAAAGGCCATTCCACTGTTCTATCAATCCAGCTGCTTCAGGATGATGGGGAACATTGTAAGACCAGTGAATTCCACCAGCATGAGCACATTGCTGCACTTCTTTAGCTGTAAAGTAAGTGCCTTGGTCAGAGGCAATGCTGTGAGGAATACCATGCTGGTGGATAAGGCATTCCATGAGTCCATAAATTGTAGTCTTGGCAGAAGCGTTGCATGCAGGATAGACAAACTCGTATCTGAAATGAGGGTATATTCCAGTGAGGACAAACTTCTGTCCTTTCCATAATGGAAGAGGGTCAATATATTCAATCTGCCACCAGGTAGCCGGCTGATCGCCCAGAGGAATGGTGCCATATTGAGGGCTCGGTGTTGTTCTGCTGCTGACAAATTAGGCACTCAGCAGTGGCTGTAGCCAGGTCAACCTTAGTGAGTAGAAGTCCATGTTGCTGAGCGTGTACATAACCTCCATCCCTGCCACCATGGGCACTTTGTTCACGGAACCATTGGGCGATGACAGGGGTGGCTGGAAAAAGGCTGAGCAGTGTCCTCAGAACAGGTCATCCTATCCACTTGATTACTAAAATCCTCCTCTGCCAATGTCACCCATTGATGGGCACTCACATGGGATACAAATATCTTCACAGTTTTTGACCATACAGAGAGGTCTATCCATAAAGCTCTTCCCCCAATTTCTTTGTCATCAATTTTTCTCATGCTTCTTCCAAGTCTCTGACCATCCAACCAAACTATTGGCTACAGCCCATGAATCAGTATTTAATTGCACATCTGGCCATTACTCCTTCCATGCAATGTGCACAACCAGGTGCGCTGCTCGAAGTTCTGCCCACTGGGAAGATTTCCCTTCACTGCTGTCCTTCAGGGATGTCCTAGAAAAGGACTGTAGTGCTACAACTCTCAACTTTCTGGTGGTACCTGCATATCATGCAGAAACATCTGTGAACTAGTCTCTAGTCTCTAGTCTTCTCTTCCTCTGTCAACTGATCATAGGGAACTCCCCATGAGGCCATCGGTGCAGGTTGGGGAAGAGAAGGTAGGGTGGCAGAAGTGGAGACCATGGGCATTTGAGCCACTTCCTCATGTAACATACTTGTGCCTTTAGGGCCTGCTCAAGCCCCAATCGTGTATATACTACTTCTACTAATGACAGAATGCTACTGTGCATGACCCACTTTATGGCTAGATGCATCAGCTAGACAGGCCGTTCAGCTAGCATGGTGACATGATGACCCATAGTCAAATGTTCAGTTTCCACTGAAGCCCAGTAACAGGCCAAGTGCTGTCTCTCGAAAGGAGAGTAATTATCTGCAGAAGATTGCAGGGTCTTGCTCCAAAATCCTAGAGTCCTCTGCTGTGATTAACCTATGGGTGCTTGCCAAAAAACACCAAACAGCATCTTTTTCTGCCACTGATACCTCTAGCACCATTGGATCTGCTAGGTCATATGGCCCAAGTGGCAGAGCAGTCTGCTCAACAGCCTGGACCTGTTGTAGAAGCTTCTGTTCTGAGCAACACTCAAAACTAGCAGCCTTTCAGGTCACTGGATAAATGGGCTGGAGTAACACACCCAAATAGAGAACGTGTTACTTCCAAAATCCAAATAGGCCCACTAGGTGTTTTGCCTCTTTCTTGGTTATAGGAGGGACCAAATGCAGCAATTTATCCTTTACCTTAGAAGGAATATCTCGACAGGCCCCACACCACTGGACCCCTAGAAATTTTACTGAGGTAGAAGTTCCCTGAATTTTAGGTGGAGTTATTTTCCATCCTCTGGCATGAAATATCTCACCAATAAGTCTAGTATGTTTATTTCTTGCTCACTAGATTCAATCATCATAATGTCATCAATGTAATCGACCAGTGTGTTACCTTGCACAAGTGAACAGAGATCACTTAGATTATGACATAAAGTCAGAGAGTTAATATACCCCTGAGGTAGGACAGTATGAGTGTATTGCTGAAAGCAAATTGCTTCTGTTGGGCCTTATGGACAGGAATGGTGAAAAAGGCATTTGCCAAGTCAATGGCTACATACCAGATACCAGGAGATGTGTTAATTTGCTCAAGCAATGAAACCATATCTGGTACAATAGTTGCAATTGGAGTAACCACTTGGTTAAGCTTACAATAATCCATTGTCATTCTCAAAGATCCATCTGTCTTCTGCACAGGCCAAATGGGAGAATTGGATAGAGATGTGGTGGGAATCACCACCCCTGCGTTTTTCAAGTCCTTGATTGTGGCACTAATCATTGCAATCCCTCCAGTGATGGGATATTGGTTTTGATTTATTATTTTTCTAGGTAGAGGCAGCTCTAATGCCTTCCATTTGTACTTTCCCACCATAATAGCCTTCACCCTACCAATCAGGGAGGCAGTGTAGGGGATCTTCCAGCTACTAAGTATGTCTCTGCCAATTTTACATTCTGGCACTGGGGAAATGACCACCGGATAAGGTCGGGGACCCACTGGACCCACTGTAAGTCAATCTTGAGCTAAAATTGTGTTAATTACCTCACCTGCATAAGCCCCTATGTTAACTAGAGGACCACAATGACGTTTCGAGTCTCCTGGAATCAATGTCAGCTCGTATCCAGTGTCTGATAGTCCGTAAAATGTCTGGTCATATTTATTTCCCCAATGCACAGTTACCCTTGAGGAAGGATGGAGAAGATTAACAGTATAAATTGTTGGCAGTGTAGTGGGATCCTTTCTCAAAGGGACGTGGCCTCCCCTTCATTCAAGGGATTTTGGGTGTATAAACTGGCTCAAGTCTGGAAATTGATTGAGGCGTCATGATTCTGTTCTTATAATTCAAATTAATTTTTTGTCCATTCAACCTAGAAGTTTATATAACTTATATAACTTAAGTATGAATGCAGTAGGTTTCCTATCAATTTCACTTCTAGGAACACTGTGATTAACTAGTCAACACCAGATCTCTCCATGAGTCAGACTATTTTGATTTCTGCTTTGCCTTTGCTGTCCATTACAGTAACTATACCCGCCTTGACTTTGATGGTTGAGTGCCGCCACTTGGCCCCTGGCTCCTCAGGATCCAATTATTCTTATTGTATTTAAATTTTGTAGTTGAGTGACTGTGGTTCTCACTGTTAGATCTGACATACAGAGAAGAGCAATTATAGGACTCTTCAAAGGTGCAGGTGCTGCACTCAAAAATCTATTTTGCAAGGCATTGATTAAGGATATATTATCTGAACTCTCCCAGCTAAAATGAGGAGGTCCAAAGTGACTAATCCACTCCAACATCTCAATCTCCCTTAGGCTTTGGATCCCTTTCTCTACATTAAACCAAAGTAGATCAGGCATTTCCAGCTCACTCACAGTGGGCCATCTTTTAATCCATATTCCAGCTAACCAATCAAATAAACTATTAGAGCCTTTTTAAATTCCCCAAGCTGCAACATTAAATGCAGTCTCTACTCAGTGGGCCCAAATCAATAAATCCAGCCTGATCCAACTCTATGTTCCTTCTACCATTATTCCACACTCTTAATATCCATTCCCATGCCTGTTCTCCAGATTTCTGCTTATATAAATTAGAAAACTCTTTTCAAGTGTAGCACATATCTTCATGGGTCACACTCTGAACCTCACCTCTAGGGGTCTGCTGGGGCTTTAGTTTAGTTATAGGTCTAGAAGAAAACAGGGGTGTTGGGGGTGCCTCCCGAGGAGAAAGAATCAACATTATCTTACCTGGCAACTGCCTTAGGGGAGGCCATCATTGTTGCCTCAGGCAGCGCAGGGTTTATCTCCTCAGACAAAGGTGGAAAGGCTGATGGCAGCATGGGTCTAGGAGGGGATGTTGCTGTGACTGCAGATGGGGAAGCTGCGTCTTCTGGCAAAAAAAAAAAAAGGTTCATCATAGTTTACAAACTCAGCATCCCCAACTTCATTAGGGTCCTCCCTTATGTCTGTATTCTAAGTTTCAGTCTCACATTTTTTTCTGATCAATGCTTTCACTTTAACAGGAGACACCTAGTGAGGCTATACATGCACCTTTTATTGCAGATCAGCCACTTGCATGCTAAGAGCTTGTGTTTGCTTTTTCACAGTTTCAGCTCTTTCTCTACAGGAGATAAGACTCTCACTCAGGGCAATCTTAGCAGATTTGAGGCTCAGTATCTGCTTCTGAAGCTAGGAGTTAGAAACCCTGAGTTCATTTTTTTTCATCACTTTGTCCACTGAACTTAGGAGCAACCAACCAGCTTCATTATGCTCCTTGGTTCTCCACATATGGTTAAAGGTATTATGCGTAGAGTCACTAAACTCCTTGCCTCTCATGAGGGGTGAATCAGGAGTGTCAAATGCATTTACTTTGCATAACTCTCTAAACAGTTAATGCCAAGGACTATCAGTGTTCTCCATACTATTAGAAGTGGAGAACTTAGTATTTTTCAGTCTAATCATATTAATCAGTCAAATCCAGAAATCCCCAAACCAACAAAAGAACTCCAAACTTAACGTTCTGTTCCTCTAGAACTACTCCCGGTACCAAAATCGGTATTAGTCAGGGTTCTCTAGAGGGAGAACCCTAGAATAACTAATAGGATATATATATATAGAGAGAGAGAGAGGAGTTTATTAGGTATTAACTCACATGATAACAAGGTCCCACAATAGGCCACCTGCAAGCTTACGTGCAAGGAGAGCCAGTCTGAGTTCCAAAACTGAAGAACTTGGAGTCCGACTTTCAAGGGCCGGAAACATCCAGCCCAGGAGAAAGATGTAAGTGGGAGGATAAGACCAGTCTAGTCCTTTCATGATTTTCTGCCTGCTTTTATCCTAGCTATACTGGCAGCTGATTAGATAGTGTTCACCAAGATTAAGGGTAGGTCTGCCTTTCCCAGCCCACTGACTCAAATATTAATCGTTTTTGGCAACACCCTCACAGAAACACCTAGAACACCCTCACAGAAACACCTAGAACAACACCTTTGCATCCTTCAGTTCAATCAAGTTCACATTCAATATTAACCATCATGCCAATCAAGGAACATCAAATATATTTAAAAATAAAGAATCACAATCAAAACTTTTCAGTTGCTGAAAACACTCTCCCAGTTCATCTCAGGGCATACAAAAACTATAGAAAAAAATAATCTACATAAACAAAGTCTCTACACACATTATTTACAGAGAGAAAATAATACCTCATTTTAGAAAGTCAGAAATCAAAAATAATTTAAAAATAACCCGGAAAATGGGAAATAAGGATGAGCCAAATAATCACATACTGCGGAAGAGAAACAAATAAAATCATACTACTAAAATTGAAGAAATAAAAGGTTAAAATAATGAAAGAGAAGTAGTATTTCTAATCATAACTTTAAAAGTCTTACAGAAGTAAAAATATAAATTAAGTCAGCATAATAAGAAATCTATGAGATAGACCCAAAGAAATAAAAATTGTTCTATCATAAAGACACATGTGTATGTTTACTACGGCACTACTCACAATAGGAAAGACATGAAATCAACCTAAATGCCCATCAATAATAGACTAGATAAAGAAAATGTGATACATATACACCATGGAATACTATGCAGCCATAAAGAACAATGAGATTGATTTTCAAATTCTGTTGGCAAGATGGCCGAATTTTTCAAATTCTGTTGGCAAGATGGCCGAATAGGAACAGCTCTGGTCTGCAGCTCCCAGTGAGACCAACACGGAAAGTAGGTGATTTCTGCATTTCCAACTGAGGTACCCTGTTCATCTCATTGGGACTTGTTAGGCAGTAGATACAGCCCACAGAGGGTGAGCAGAAGCAGGATGGTGCGTCACCTCACCGAGGAAATGCAAGGAGTGACAGAGACCCCCTTTCCCAGCCACGGGAAGCTGTGAGAAACTGTGCTATCCAGCTCATATACTACACTTTTCCCATGGTCTCTGCAATCCACAGACCAGGAAATTCCCTCATGCGCCTACACCACCAAGGCCCTGGGTTTCAAGCACAAAATTGGGTGGCTGTCGGGCAGACACCCAGTTAACTGCAGGAGTTTTTGTTGTTGTTGTTGAGAATTAGACTCCCACACAATAATGGTGGGAGACTTTAACAATCCAATGTCAATATTAGATCAGTGAGAGAGAAAATTGACAAGGATATTCAGGACTCGAACTCAGCTCTGGACCAAGTGAACCTAATAGATATCTACAGAGCTGTCCACCCCAAATCAACAGAATATACATTCTTCTCAGCAACACATAGCACTTATTCTAAAATCGAGCACATAATTGGAAGTAAAACACTATTCAGCAAAGGCAAAAGAATGGAAATCATAACAGACAGCCTCTCACACTACAGTACAATCAAATTAGAATTCAGGATTAAGAAACTCACTCAAAACCGCACAACTACCTGGAAACTGAACAACCTGTTCCTGAATGACTACCGGGTAAATAGTGAAATTAAGGCAGAAATAACGAAGTTCTTTGAAATCAATGAGAACAGAGACACAATGTACCAGAATCTCTGGGACACAGCTAAAGCAGTGTTTAGAGGGATTTTATAGCACTCAATGCCAACATCAGAAAATAGGAAAGATCTAAAATAGATACCCCAACATCACAATTGAAAGAACTAGAGAAACAAGAGCAAATAAATTCAAAAGCTAGCAGAAGACAAGAAATAACTAAGATCAGAGCAGACCTGAAAGAGATAGAGACACAAAAAAACCCTTCAAAAAAATCAATGAATCCAGTATCTGGTTTTTTGGAAAAAACAAACAAATAAACAAACAAAAAAACAAAAAACCACAAATAGACAGACCACTAGCCAGATTAATAAAGAAGAAAATAGAGAAGAAACAAACAGACCCAATAGAAAGTGATAAAGCTGATATCACCACTGATCCCACAGAAAGACAAGCTACCACTAGAGAATACTGTAAACACCTCTACACAAATAAACTAGAGAATCTAGAAGAAATGGAGACATTTCTGGACACATACACCCTCCTAAGACTAAACCAAGAAGTCAAATCCCTGACTAAACCAATAATAAATTCTGAAATTGAGGCAGTAATTAATAGCCTACCAACCAAAAAAAA
>NW_016807975.1:1906349-1920410 GCF_001698545.2 Rhinopithecus bieti | reverse complement strand
AAAATACTTCAAACAATAGAAAAGAGAAACTTCTTCCTAACTCACTATGAGGCCAGCATCATCCTGATTCCAAAGCCTGGCAGAGACACATACACAAACAAAAGAAAATCTCAGGCCAATATCACTGATGAAGATCGATGTGAAAATCTTCAATAAAATACTGCCAAACCAAATCCAACAGCACATCAAAAAGCTTTCATCCCTGGGATGCAAGACTGGTTCAACATACACAAATCAATAAACATAATCCATCACATAAACTGAACCAATGACAAAAACCACAAGATTATCTCAACAGATGCAGAAAAGGCCTTCAATAAAATTCAACACCCCTTCATGCTAAATCTCTCAATAAACTAGGTATCAATGGAACATATCTGAAAATAATAAGAACTTTTTATGACAAACCCATAGCCAATATCATACTGAATGGGCAAAAACTGGAAGCGTTCTCTTTGAAAACCGGCACAAGAGAAGGATGCCCTCCCTCACCCCTATTCAACATAGTATTGGAAATTCTGGCCAGAGCAATCGGGCAAGAGAAAGAAATAAAGGGCATTAAAATAGGAAGAGAGGAAGTCCAACTGTCTCTGTTTGCAGACGACATGAGTGTATATTGAGAAAGCCCCATCGTCTCTGCCCAAAAACTCCTTAAACTAATAAACAACCTCAGCAAAGTCTCAAGATACAGAATCAATGTGCAAAAAATCGCAAACATTCCTATACACAAATAACAGATGAGCAGAAAGCCAAATCAAGAGTAAACTTGGATTCAAAACTGCTACAAAAAAATAAAATACTTAGGAATACAACTTACAAGGGATATGAAAGACCTCTTCAAAAAGAACTACAAACGACTGTTCATGGAAATAAGAGAGGACACAACAAAATGGAAAAACAATCCATGCTCATGGATAGGAAGAATCAATATCGTGAAAATAGCCATACTACCAAAAGTAATTTATAGATTCAATGCTATTCCCATCAAGCTACCATTGATGTTCTTAACAGAATTAGAAAAAAAAGCTATTTTAAGTTTCATATGGAACCAAAAAGAACTCATACGGCCAAGACAATCCTAAGCAAAAAGAACAAAGCTGGAAGCATTATGCTACCTGACATCACACTACACTACAAGGCTACAGTAACCAAATCAGCATGGTACTGATACCAAAACAGATATATAGACCAATGGAACAGAACAGAGGCCTCACAAATAATACCATACATGTACAACCATCTGATCTTCAACAAACCTGACAAAAAACAAGCAGTGGGGAAAGAATTCCCTGTCTAATAAATGGTGTTTGGAAATCTGGCTAGCCATACGCAGAAAACTGAAACTGAACCCCTTCCTTACGCCTTATACAAAAATTAACTTAAGATGGATTAAAGACTTAAACATAAAACATGAAAGCATAAAAACCCTAGAAGAAAACCTAGGCAGTAACATTCAGGACATAGGCATGGGCAAAGACTTCATGACTAAAACACCAAAAGCAATGGCAACAAAAGCCAAAATTGACAAATAGGATCTAATTAAACTAAACAGCTTCTGCTCAGCAAAAGAAACTACCATCAGAGTGCACAGGCAACCTAGGGAATGGGAGAACATTTTTGCAATCTATCCATTTGACAAAGGGCTAATCCAGAATTTACAAATAACTTTAACAAATTTACAAGAGAAAAACAATATCATCAAAAGTCAGCCAATGTCCTGCATAGATACAGTGTAACACACTTTTATTTATTTAGAATGGTATTTTGTTTTGGTTTTTTTGCACAACTAATTTTCACTACTTAAAAAAAATGCTTCTATATAGCTTGTTATGGACACAATCTTGTAACAAATAATACCTATTTTGAAAAAACGTACTTTAAAAATATTAAAGAAGAAATTTAAAAGAAATAACATTAACATTTTATTCAGACATTAAAAGCTGTTAAACAAAATAAGCATGGTTTAGGATTAAAAGCTCAGTGTTGTTTTAAACATTTGAAACAACTGCATTAAAAATTCAGAATGTGAAAAAACCTGTTAAAGAACAGTAGTAAATTTGAGATATATGAAAGCTCCCTGATGAGGACAGAGAAAGGAGGAAAATATATGCTTTCTGTCATTGGTGGTAAATAAGAAATATGAATTTATCAATTGTGAAAGCACCTATGGCTGTTCATATATTTTGGATTCTAGAACAAAACAGTGAAAGATTTATTATTGGTTTTGTTGTTGTTGTTGTTGTTGCGTGTTGGTAACTGCATCTAAAATAATCTAATGTTCATCTTGTAAAATATCTCTTCAGGCAAGAACTTGAGGAACCACATGAGTGCTAAGACTTGCCTCAAGATCAATAATTCTTTGCAATGTTCTAGCCGTGGAGTCTGGGAATAGTCAGGGGAGGAATACTGTGCAATCAAACCAAAGGGTGGGACAATATCATATATCAGAAAGAATAAAGAAGAATATTTTGGCTATTCTATTATCAGAGATTCCAATAGCAGCTGGAGATCTGAGTCATACTAGAATTATCTAACAGTAACTGCAAAATGCACAAATTCATTTCCAAAGGTTTAATGTCTCTATTATGCAGATAAATTGACAGAAGAGAAAGAAACTTTTTTGTTGACTCATTCCTGATAAGTTATTTATTATAATGCTTTTTTACAAAAATGCTTCAAATTTCAAGTAGCTTTACTTTTAGTGTTTGCATTTTTTTCTAGTAAAGTTTTCCAGTACCCTACTAAATTATATACAAACATCAATGTACCTGATTTATCAGTAAAAATAAGAATGACAGAAACATAAAACTACATTTAAGCTTAGAGTTATTGTGCAACCTGACTTTGTCTTTAATTATTATCATCAATTTTTTTTTTCATTTGCTTTTGTAGAAATTTATTTTTTCTGTGGCACAAGTACAGATTTTGAAAAATGCATCATTGTTTAACATATTTATCTTGGAAAGGTAGTAAATGTTTATTAATATGACATTATCTTATTAGTAATTCCAGACTACAAAGAAAATTATTTTTATGCAAAATGAATAAAAGAGAAATTTTCTGCCTAAAAATTTTGAAGAATGTATGTCATCTTAGAATATCTGTGCAGCAAACCACCATGGGACACATTTACTTACGTTAACAAACCTGCACATCCTGCACATGTACCCCAGAATGTAAGATAAACGTTAAAGGGGCAAATGAATATTATAGATATTAATGAATAACTATTACACTCAATGGCATAGTAAGAAATCTTTAAATGGCTGTCAAAAATAAAAAACAAAGAAAGAAACCCTGAGTTTACTTTTATTTCTACAAATTCTCTCACCATGGCATATTTCAAACTACCAATTTGGCATTCGTGAAAACCGAGTTGGAAAGAGTTATGCCCAGTTGGCTCCAGTGACCTGGTGGGAGCCAGCTCCAGGGCATCAGTGATTATATCTCAGTAATCTTTTAGAAAACACACATAAATTTTATATAATAGAAGTTAATAAATGTTCATTTAATCAAGCAACAATACTAGGTGTTTTTTAAAATTACACTTTTTTTTTAAACATTAAAAAGAGATCTTATTATGTAAGTGTTTTTTTTTTTTTTATTCACTTCTCATATGGCTGAGTCACAATACTGTATTATTTTATTTTAATTTTGAATAAATATTTTAAACAAATAGTAACTCCTGTCCGAAGAGTATGTTTAATTACTATTATTAAATTATATCTCACTGGATATATAATTGCAAGTGTTAGATTTAAAATGTGTCATCAAATAAGTAAATAATTCATGTGGCAATTTAATACTTCTTCCAATACATCTTGAACATTTCTTCACTATATATTCGATTATAAGGATTCAACACTTGCCCTTTCTTGAAGAATTCTAAGGGGAACTACTTTTCAGTTCTGGTTCTGCAGTATATGTATTCTCTCTCACCTTTATACCAATCTTATTCATATAGTTCTGATAGATACTCTTTCTTTTGTGTTGCTTATGTCTATATTTACATATATCTTAATATATACTCAATTTGTTTCTTGCATACCTTAAATACACATTTGCTTTGGATAATCTATATATATGTGTGTGTGTGTTATCTACTTCTATAATTTTTATATTACATATATTACTTAATCTATACTGATATCATTGCCATCCAATTGCCTATTTCTTTCCCCTTATCCTTATTAAGGTCTAACGTTTTTATCATGATGTTCAAAGCTTGGCTTATATTCACATTTGAGTAAAACAACCTAACAAATGAATTGGGTATATTTCAATACATAATATACACTGATTTTGCTTAAAATATAAAGGTGAATATTAGATTTTTTTCTATTTTTCATAAAGTAAAGTTTAGTATAATGAAGTCTCAAGCCCTTAAAGTTGATTGTTCAGAGGATGGCAATGGAAATAAAAGGGGGAAAAAGAAAACTTCAAATTTTCTTGATGCGGGAGATAAAATTTTGTCAATCCACCAATTCAGTTTTTGATTGGCTTACTACATAGAGTCAAATATTGATCTGAGTGATAAACATTTCTATTCTTTTTTGTTCTACTTTACAAATTAATTGAAAAAACTTTAATAAAATGGCAGAAAACAAAGAAAGAACACTTACTCATAAGGGCAAAGACAGAAATCTGCTTCCAGGCTAAGAAAAGAAGAGATTAAAAAAAGAGTTTGGCATAAGAGAGTTCACCACAGTTAGTCAGTTTCATAGTTTGCAAAACAAACAGAAACAAGTGATGCATACTCTCTTTTAAAGAAAAGTACCATTTTATTTGTCAAATCAAAAGAATACAACTTTTCTCATGTCTAATTCAAGGTAATTTTCCTTGGAAAATCTTTAGGTAAGTGTCACCTGTGAATTAAACATTACCAATTAATGATTTGTTCGTATAAGTTTGCAATAATAGCTTCATTATATCTTATGGCAATATTTATATGTTTATTAACCCAGTCCTAAAACTTGCTAATCACCAGTAAAACCACCAGTAAAAACTCTTGTCTTCAATGAGCAAACAGTAAATAAGATTTACAGAAATAAAAAGAACTTGTATTTCTAAAAAACATTTTTTCACTGTGATCAGAAATATTTCTGATGATAAGCACCTTTGCAAAATTGAATTTTTTTTTTTTTTCCTCAGGTTCTCCCTCTGACCTCTGAGTCCATGTAGTCAATGGGCAGCAGTGAGAAGTTTATGGAGCCTTGTGAAAAACATTTAGTCGAGCAATGTGGACCAAATAATACAATTTGGAAGGGCTTGGAGAAACATGTGAGGTCAAGACAGAGTTGCCTCCACAGAGTACTATGAAATACAATAATCAATTTTGTCTCCAGCCATCTACTTTTATTAGTTTCATGCTGCTTTCACTGTCTCCTCCTCATATCACGGAACTCTTGCTTTCTCACAGGTACTACTAAAATATTGCCTGAGCATTTTGATCTCCAGCCAGTTGAATTCTTTGTAATGTCTTTTAGTGTTTCAGTGTTGGCTATGAAGGCATCAGAATATGGTGGAAAGAGCACTGAGCTAGAGGTCATTTAGTGCGGTGTGTGCACACTTGGTTGGACCTCAAAAACTGATAATGTATCAAAAGTATTTAAAAGCAAAAGAAAAAATAAAACTGGATACAGAATGGGGAAAACTCTGTAATTGAAGGTATAGGGGAAGGAAGAAAGCGTTATCTATTTTATGAAGCAGTTTCTGAATGCATAGCAACATCTACATGCATCTACTACTGCCCAGGGACCAGACCATGGTGGTGTTGGAACATGGTGACACAGAACCCAGGAGTGAGCAGTATCATGCAAGGCAAGCTAGCAGATGGTGAGTCCCCTTCAGAAAATTCTATCAGTACATATTTGACATCAGGCTCAGTGAGTCCAAAAAAGAATCTGGATTACTTGGAAGAATAGTAAGAAAAATTAGCAAGGCTGCAGTTCAAAAGCAACCAGAGTAATTGGGAGGTCTCTAGATATGGAACAAGACCAACGTATAACTAATCAACTAATTAATCAATTATCAAATATAAAAATTAATTTCAGAGGGTAAGAGCCAGTTGGAACCTGCAAGAAGAAGAGTTTAGTGCTAATCGTTATAGAATGAAAGCTACTTGATCTAGGTTTGTAAGAGACATGACATTCCTTTAAGTTTGATTTTTAGATAAACATTTAATAATTGCAATATTGGAGACATATTTATATTACTGTGTAATAAATTAATCTTTAAAAGATGGAGAGACTCATATATATTGCTATATGTACATATATATTTAATATAATATCTATCTATCTATCTATCTATCTATCTATCTATCTGTGTATCTATATCTGGACTTTCTAAGATGTTTAATTGGCATAGCTGTTCATCCCTGAGGCCATAAGAGACATAAAAGATTAGATTTAGAATTTTGACTCTGTCACTGAATACTTTGTAATACAGGGAAATTTTATTATCTATTAAGTGAACAAGTAGTAATGTATTTTTATTATTTTCAAAAGCAATTTAAATTAATATCTAGAGATCTAATTTACTTCATGCATCACAGCAACTACTTAATAAATAAAGATTTTTTAACCCATTGGTCTTTGAAATCACGTTATATTGGACTGTATTACATTATTTCTTTCTCTTTCATGTATTAGGAGGTACAGACAGCACATGTGCAAGGGAATCACAAAAGTATGTATAATATAAAGATGAACATATTCCTATGTGATGATTTGGAGTAAGGAATTTCTATTTTCTCATACTTCCTAGACAATTGTAATATGTAGAAAGAATAAAAAGATTGCCATAGTCGCTAGAAGGATTTGGTAGAAATAAAGAGAAGAATCATTAGTTGAAAACTGTGACAGATGGATACAGGTTAAATTAATGTATATGCTGGCCTGGCACAATCACGCCTGTAATCCCAGCACTTTGGGAGGCTGAGGAGGGCAGATCACCTGTGGTCAGGAGTTCAAGATCAGCCTGGTTAACATGGTGAAACCCCGTTTCTACTAAAAATACAAAAAATTTGCCAGGTATGCTGGCACATGCCTGTAATCCCAGTTACTCAGGAGGCTGAGGCAGGAGAATTGCTTGAATCTGGGAGGCGGAGGTTGCAGTGAGCCAAGATCACACCATTGCACTCCACCTTTGGCAACAAGAGTGAAACTCTGAATCAAAATAATAATAATAATAATAATAATAATAATAATAATAATAATAATGTATATGCTAAATGTTGATCTAAAAGGTAGCATGGCAGTGAGGTATGATAAAGGAAAAATAGATAATTTGGAATTTTATTTTTTTCTTTATAATTCTGTTCATTTCATCTTATATAACATGAAGCAATCTTGTTAGTAGCAAATTAGTTTGAAGTAATTTATCTTCCTCGTAAGTTAAACATTTTACACTTCTTGAACCCCACGTTTAACCCTAAACTGTGTACCATAAAATCTATATTTTCTGTTATTTGTATAATAACACTAGCTTAGCCAACTCCAGAGACACTGAAGATACTAGGCAAGAACAACATTTCCACCTCATCACACGTATAGACATCATGCATAATTAACAAGTTTTCAATATATTGGAGAGATTCTTGGATTCTTTCCCATGTATAGCTGTAATTTTTAGAGAATTCTTATTTTTGATTAGTATAATAACAGAAGAAACTAACATGCTCCTAAAACCAAGAAACATAGATTTTGCCATTTCTGCCACCCATCTACAAAGATGGCTATCAGTTTTCCCTGGTGCTTTGCACTCTAATACAGCAGTGCCCTTGTTTTATATTTCAAATTCTGATACAAAATAATGTTGAAATGACTGAGGGGAATCATTTGTAGCAGTTTTATTACCTCACATGGGAGAAAATAGCAAAATAAATCAACAAAGCAAATGTGTACAAAAGCAAGTGCAAACAACACTTATGAATGATGAAAGTAATGGCATGGGATCTAAAACTACTTATCTCTATAATGACTTTTTATAGCAATTCTAACACCTGCCCATTGAGGGTGAATGGAAACAAAAGTCACCTTTGAACAATCCTCTTTTCATTAGTATTTATGCCTATGGTTTAGTAAAGGTCCTAGTTTATGGTATGCATTTTTAGATGTGAAATTTTCTTTTCTGAAGTTTGCTTTGTTTTCTTTCCTGTAAAATCATGAAATTATATGAGTTTCCTTTTGCTGAAAGAACCACTTTCACAGGTGGCATACAGAGATATTTTTACCTATATTTTTCACTTTCAATATTGCTTCTACTATTATAATTGTGACTTATTCCAAAAAACAGCAAAAACAAATCATGTACATGTTTGTTTTTACACTCATTAGGTATAATTTGTTGACATGCACATATTATGTGAAATAACTATACATAATTTCCTAAGGAGTGACTATAAAATTTGCAGGAAAGCTGAGTATCATGTGCTAATTGAGTCCTTGAGTCCTCACTTGATGTCTGCAAGCAAGTTTCCTATGTGGATGTTTCCTCTGCTACTCCCTGGAAAAAAATACCATATATACATGCAACATACACACATCCACCCATATGTATACAGACTCACACGTAAACATGTATACCTCATTTTATTGTGCTTCCCTTTATTTCGTTTTGCAGATATTGCATTTTTAAAAAAAAATCGAAAGTTGGTGGCAACCCTGCGTAGAGCAAGCGTATCAGAGATATTTTTCTAACAGCATGGGCTTACTTAGTGTCTATGTCTCATGTTTTGTAATCCTCACAATACTTCACACTTTTTCATTATTAGTATATTTGTTATGCTAATATGTGATCAGTGACCTTTCATGTTACCATTGTAATTGTTTTAGAGTGCCACAAGCCATGTCCACATAACATGGCCAACTTAATCAATAGATGAGTGTGTATTCTGACTGCTTCATTGACTAGCCATTCCCCTACCTCATTCCCTCTCTTCAGGCCTCACTATTCCATAAGACACAATAATATTGAAATGAAGCAAATTAATAACACTTCAGTGGCCCCTATGTCTTAAAGTGAAAGAAAAGTTACATGTTTCTCACTTTGAATCAAAAGCTAGAAATGATTAAGCTCAGCAAGAAAGGCATGTCAGAAGTCAAGACAGGCCAAAAGCTAGACCTATTGTGCCAAACAATTAGCCAAGTTGTGAACTGGTAGGAAAAGTTCTTAAAGGAAATTAAAAGTGCTACTCTAATGAACACACAAATAAGAAAAGAGAACAGCCTTATTGCTGGTATAGAGAAACTTTTAGTGGTCTGGATAGAAGTTCGAAACAGCCATAATATTCCTTTAAACCAAAGCTTAATACAAAGCAAGGTCCTTACTCTCTTCAATTACACAAAGGCTGAGAGGTAAGGAAGCTGCAGAAGAAAAGTTTGAAAATAACAGAGATTGATTCACTCTGCTAACTTCAAACGTTAAGAGGTTAAAGAAAAGAAGTCATCCCCATAACATATAAGTATAAGGCAAAGCATCAAGTGCTGACATAGAAGTTCAGCAAGTTATTCTGAAGATCTAGCTAAGATAATTGTAGAAAGGGCTACAACAATCAAGAGATTTTCAATGTAGACAAAACAGTCTTATATTGAAAGAGGATGCCATCCAGGACTTTCATAACTAGAGAGGACAGGCCAGTATTCACCTGGCTTCAAAGACTAAAAGAAAAGGCTGACTTTCTTGTTAGGGTCTGATGCAGCTTTAAGTTGAAGCCAATGCTTATTTACAAATCTGAACATATTAGAGCCCTTAGGAATTATGATAATTTGACTCTGCCAGTGCTATATAAATGAAACAAAGTCTGTATGACAATGCATCTGTTTATAGCATGGTTTACTGAATATTTTAAGCCCACTGTTGAAATCTACTGCTCAGAAAAAAAGAGATTTAAAAAAAAATTTCTACTCATTGATGATGCATATTGGCCCCCAAAAGCTTTGAGTGAGATGTACAAGGAAATTAAATTTGTTTTTGTCTCTGACAACACAGCATCCCTCCTGCAAGCCATGTATCAAAAAATAATGTCCATTTTAAAATTTTATTATTTAATAAATATATCTGGTAAGGCTATAGCTGCCATATATAGTGATTCAAATGATAGATCTTGGCAAAGTAAGTTGAAAACCTGAAAATGATTCACCATTCTAGATGCCATTAAGAAAATTGAGGATTCGTGGGAGGAGGTCAAAAGATCAGTATTAACAGGAGTTTGGAGGAAGTTCATTTCAACCCTTATGGATACATTTGAGATGTTCAAGGTTTCAATAAGGGAAGTTACTATAGATGTGGTAGAAGCAGCAAGAAAATCAAAATTAGAAGTGGAGCCTGAAGATATGACTGAATTACTGAAATCTCATGATAAAACTTGAATGGATAGAGAGTTACTTCTTATGAATGAGCAAATAATGGTCTCTTGAGATGGGATCTACTCCTGGTGAAAATACTGTGCACACTGTTAAAATGACAAAAAATGATTTAGAATATTACATAAACTTAGTTAAAAATGGAGTGGCAGGGTTTGAGAGGATTGATTACTATTTTGAAAGAAGTCCTTCTGTGGGAAAATGAAGGACTTTTCCTTCATTTTGAAGGACTAATGAACATCATTACGTGCTATTCAGGAAGGGAGGAATACATCATGTGGCAAACTTCATTGTTGAAATATTGTAGTAAGTTGCTACAACCACTCCAACCTTGGCAACAAGCACTCTGATCAGTTAGCAGCCATCAGTATCAAAGCAAAACCTTCCAACAGCGAAAAGATTCAGACTTGCCAAAGGCCTAGATGATTGTTAGCGTTTATCAGCAATAAAGTATTTTTTAAGTTAAGGTGTGCACATTGTCACTTCAGACATAATGCTATTGAACACTTAATGAAATATAGTGGAGTGTAAACATAAACTTTTATATTGACTAGAAAACAAAACAAATATTTGAGTTACTTTATTGAGATATTAACTTTATTGAGGTGATCTGGAACCAAATCCGCAATATCTCCAAGGTATGCCTGATACACACACACACACACACACACACACACACACACACACACACACACAGATATACATGACAAACACATGTATGTCGTGTGTGTGTATGTATGTATATATAAATATGTGATATTCCTCATATATCTGCTTAGCTTTCTTCCTCACTCATATGTCACCTTAAGACTGACACATTCACTTTCGAAGCATTTACAACTTAAAGTCTCATGGTAATTCTATAGCTCATTTCACTTAAGCTACCATTTATTTAACACTTATTTCTCTAGTGCTATGGACTGAATGTATTTATGCCCCCTAAATTCATATATTGAAATCCTAGCCCCCAAGACGATGATATTGGGAAGTGGGAATTTGGGAGATGATTTGATCATTAGGGCTTTGCCCTCATGATAGAATTACTCTCCTTACTGAAGAGTCCCCACAGGCTCCCTCTGCCCTCCCTGTCATGTGTAGACACAGCAATAAGACAATCATCTATGAACCAGAAAGAGGGTTCATACACCAATTTTGTCATCACTTTCATCTTGGGGTTTTTTTGTTTGTTTATTTCAAGAACCATGAGAAATAAATATGAATTCTTAACATATGTTACAAAATTTATTTAATTCTCTATATTTGAAATAATTTTTATATCTTCTGCATTTTCACATTCTTAATTTTCTCCAGGATGGTGAGTTGAGACAGTTGTGATGTCAGTGTAGGCATACAAACCATACTGTATTACAAATAAATTTTATTCAGCACATATTCCCTAATTATCTGCCATGCAACTAGTGTCACTGTTAATTAGGAGAGCTATTTGGCCAAAAATGCCATAGTAATAGATGTATTGAAAATTCTGATATTGATAAAATGTGTCCATATAGAATTTTTTATTTTTCTCAGAAATATGCAGAAACTGGAACTGGAAGAATAGGAAAACTACCACTGTATTGCTGGAATCTAGAGAATTATTCCAGTAATGTACTTAAAATGATAAAGAACTTCCAAAAGAAAGGTGAGGATTGTGACTTCTTTATTTTACCCATTGAGGAAATATACTAGTTAATTCTGCCCTCTCCAGGTTTCCCAAACATATAGAAAACCAGGCCAAGACCTGGAGATAGAACAAGTGCTAAGCTGTGTGGACATACATTTGAAGTACCTTATATTTGTGTAAATTTTGAGAAACACAGTCATGCAGTTTATGTTCAAAGACCTAGAATGGAAAATTCTGAGCAGTTCATAGCAGGTATTTCATAATGAGAATCTGAAGTGGAAGCCTAACACACTCCTGCCATTGCTGGAATCAAATTTCAGGACAAGTAGAGTAAAGAAGTTATTCCATGTATAATCATCTTGACTGCAGCTGATGAGAGTTAGTTGAAGAGAAACGTACAGACCTCCTGAATAAACATAGCCATATGGGAGTAAACATGTCCAATGAACAGAGATGTATGCACAGAACAGAGAGTAGAAGAGATTTGATAAGTAAATATTTGGAGGTAGCTCACCTGAATGAAAACTTCCACAGTTCTGTATTAACATTCTCCCAGTCCTAGAGATTGCTTCTATAAATTACGGAGTCAGATAGATTCACTGCCATTTCAAAATAAATGAAATTATGAGATTTATTTATAGCTACCACAGAAAGAAAACTTGGAAGAAAAAAAATATAAAAAGTTATGAGAACACTCATCAGTTAAAAAATGCAGTGAAAATTGAGACCTGTCACAAATGTTTCTCCTCATACTAACACTAATTTATGAAACATAGCAGCTTTAGAATAAGTTCAAAAGAAAATTTTAAAAAGTCAAGGAAATATAAGATAATTAGGACACCAGAAATGACATGGAAAAAAAAAAAAAACAAAGCTATTAGAGAAAGGAAAGCTATATAAAAAGATACAACTTTTAGAGTAAACATCGCTAACACTGTCAAGAAGGTTGGGCTTGTGTGAGAAAAACAAGAAAAACAAATGGAGAAGAACATAGAATAGAAAGATATGGTAGAAAAGAAATACAACTTAGATCTTACAAGTATATAATTGTTTCTATATAATAAAATATAGAAGAGGAAAACATTAAAAGATATATAGAGAAGAACATTTCTTTTAAAAATATGAAAAGAAGCTGATGTCAAATGCACATCATATGCCAGGGAAAGTTGATTAGAACAATCTTCACAGAGTCTGATGAAGTTGTTTGACTTCAAGCATGATAAATACTCTGTGGACATTCAGGCCTAAAAACTTCTGTAGTCTGGAATTTAACTATGTATATGGCAATGCACAGTCCCCAAAGAAGTTAAAGCTATGAATAAAGTCTTTCTGGTGGTGGGGAGGATAGAAGTAGTATGAGGCAATTGATTCTCATCCAAGTTCTAGTTCATGTAAAAAGGAAAAAGTCATTCTTGTTGACTTAAATCCTCATGGAAGGCCCAATGTATTCGAAATTCTTATAAATTACAAAAACTCACCATAGCCAGCAAATTAAAAGACACATTTGTAAAAGATCTTGGGAAAGTAAAACATATGAAAATTAAAAAAAAAAAAATTAAAAGTTAATGGCTAGGTCTTTATAGGTCTAAAACAAAAAGGAAAAAGAAACACGAGAATTTCTGGATAGGACACTGAATATGTTACAAACCTTGAAAACAAATAATAATATATCTCACAAAGTATTAAGTAAAAGTACTAAGTAAGAATTGGTGAGAAAGTTGAAGTAACAAAAGCTACTCGGAGTTAAGAAAATATAGCAATTTCCTTCCTGTTTCTGACTCTCAAGGGAAATTGCATACAGTAGATGAATCAAGTTCTATATACTTGATATAATATTTAGGGCATTATGGTAAACATGGTAGGATCTAAAACCGTAATACAGAAAATAAGACTGGAGATTTATTGGATGTAGGCCTAAGTGAAAATCTGTTAATCACATTTTTTGTAAGGGCAAAACCAAAAGCAACGGCAGCAAAAGCAAAAATTGACAAATGGGATCTAATTAAACTAAAGAGCTTCTGCACAGCAAAAGAAACTACCATCAGAGTGAACAGGCAACCTACAGAATGG
>NW_016807975.1:1878023-1905303 GCF_001698545.2 Rhinopithecus bieti | reverse complement strand
AAAAAAAAAAATCTTTTCAAAATTGTCAAACCAATGGTTTAAGTATCTCATTACTCATTAAAATATATTAAATATAATACTAAAAACAATATGAAAATTTGAGAAGTGATACAAATGAAAGAGGAAGTCAGACGAAATGTAAGTCCTCTGTTTTATTGCCCAGGTCCCAATTCATACCTACCTATATTTTCAGTTACTCTTGCTTAATTTCACCTTTTGTGTGTGTGTGTGTGTGTGTGTGTGTGTGTTTTCTGAGACAGAGTTTCGCTCTCGTAGCACAGGCTGGTGTGCAGTGGCTCGATCTCGGCTCATTTCAACCTCTGCCTCCTGGGTTCAAGCGATTCTCTTGCCTCAGCCTCTCAAGGAGCTGAGATTACAGGCGCCTGCCACCACGCCAGAGACAGCATTTCACCATGTTGCCCAGGCCGGTGACAAACTCCTGACCTCAGGTGATCTGCCTGCCTCGGCCTCCCAAAGTGCTGGGATTATAGGCATGAGCCACTACACCCGGCCAATTTCACTATTTTTTCATGTTTTTACTGAATCTATATTTTTTTAACTAGGTAAAACAGAAAATATCTAAAAGTTGCATTCTGTTATCAGCAGTAAGAATTTTTTACTGACACTATTGTTCATCTTGTGTGTATATAAGACTGTATTTGTTTCCTTTTTTTTTGTATGATACCAATTCACTTTGTAGACTACGTATGTAAAAGTCATTTATCTATCCTTGAACAATTAAATTATTTGGTGGGCTGGTGGAGATTAAAGTATTTGAGTAATCTTGTTTTCAGCTGCATCACACTATCCTCAAGCTTTTACTTTTTCAGTAGGAGAAAATTAATTTGCATAATCCAGGCAAATTAAAAGATTCCAAACATTTTCTTCAAAATTGGGCATCAAAAATAAAATTCCCAGAGGGTTTTTTCCTGATAGTATATTCTTTGACATTGCTAAGGCGGGATTCCTCAAGACGTAACACACCCCTGCCTTCTTTCGTTGTGAATATGCAAAATTATTGAACACTTCAACTCCCCTAATTGATAGAAGGAGATTCATACATTAGAATGAGGTTGTAGTGGAGTCATTCTTACTTTCTAACTTTAAAAAAAAGCTCTTAGGAAGTAAAGCAATGTATTTGATATATATTAGTTGGAAGTACAAGGCAATATAGCATAAGTGCAGTTACACCATCAAGGTTGTTCAGTAGTAGTTACTGTATCAGAGGTTTAAACATGAGCCAGCTGAAATTAATTTCTCAATCTGTATATACAAATTATACTAGGGTATGTTCAAAATTTGATTCTGTGGGTCAATTTTCTGAAGTACATGTTTTTTTTTTTTTAACTTTTATTTAAAATTCAGAGGTAAATGTGCAAGCAAATTTGTGTCATGGGGGTTTGTTGTACAGATTATTTTATCACCCAGGTATTAAGCTTAGTACTCATTAGTTATTTTTCCTGATCCTCTCCCTCCTCCTAACCTCACCATCCAATAGGCCCCAGTATGTGTTGTTTCTCTCTATGTGTCCATATGTTCTCATCATTTATCTCCCACTTGTAAGTGAAAACCTGTGGTATTTGGTTTTCTGTTCGTGCTTTACTTTGCTAAGGTTACTTGCCTCCAGCTCCATCCAGGTTCCTGCAAAGGACATGATATTGTATTTTTTTCTTTTTTTAAGTTCTGGGATACATGTGCTGAACGTGCAGCTTTGTTACATAGATATACATGTGCCATGGTGGTTTGTTGCACCTCAACTCATCATATAGGTTTTAAGCTATACCATGTACTAAAGTCATTCTTTTTTCATTTTTTACTTCAGCTAGACAATGGGGTTATTAAATTATATTTTATAATTTAAATTTAAACAATTATATATTTTATAATTTTTCATAAAGGATTTAAACTAAGAATATATATTTTGAATAGTTACTGGAAATAGAAAATAACACATAAATCNCTCCTGAGTAGCTGGGACTACAGGTGCACGCCCCCGTGCCCAGCTAAGTTTTTGAAATTTTAGTAGAGACAGGGTTTCACCATGGTCTCAATCTCCTGACCTTGTGATCCGCCCGCCTCAGCCTCCGAAGTGCTGGGATTACAGGCGTGAGCCACCGCGCTCGGCCCCAGACTTCTTTCCTTTTCCCTTTTATTCTTCCTAATTCATGGTTTTTTTTTTTTTTTTTTTTTTTTTTTTTTCTCACACTTTTTCTCTCTCCTTTTCCCACATTTCTTTTTCTCCACTTGTCTTTTCTCCCTCTCATGCTTCTTCACAATGAAATGTTGATCTTTTATCACCTTTCTTCTTCTTATTTTGGTCCCATTTTTTCCACTTCATCTATTCTGCGATGATTATTTTTCTTTGGTTTCTTTCCCAAGAACTTCTTGTTCTTTCACTTACTATTTTTTAATCAATTTTTTTCTTCCAAATTTTATTTTATGTTCGGGGATACACGTGTCAACTTGTTACATGGGTAAATTGTGTGTTGCTGGGTTTGGTGTCCAAATGATTTGATTACCCGGGTAGTCAGCACTGTACCCAATAGGTAGTTTTTCGATCCTCAATGTCTTCCCACTCCCCACCCTGAAATAAGCCCTGGTGTGCATCCTTCTTCTCTGTGTGTTCACATGTACTCAATTTTTGGCTTTCACTTATGAGAACATGTGATACTTGGTTTTCTGTTCCTGAGTCAATTTCTTTAGGATAATGGCCTCTAGCATCATTCTGCCATAAAACACATGAATACACATGTATTGTAGTACTTCCCACTCTTGCAAAAACATGGAATGATCAAGATGCCTATCAGTGGTGAACTCAATAAAAATACGGCATACATATAAACCATGGAATACTATGCAATCATTAAAAGAATGAAATTATGTTTTGGCAGCATCATAAGTACAACTAAAGGCAATTATTCTGCTACTATTTTTCTATATTTCCATCTTCCTAGGCTTCTTTTCTTCCTTTTTTTCTCATCTCTTTGCTCCTTCTTCTGCACACCCTACACTCTTTTTCATTCCATGACTTCATAATAGTCCTGACATGGAAGATAAATAAATTCCTAGTTCTTCCCAAAGAACTTGACACATCATATTCCAATTTCAATTTCCATAAGTCTAATTTAGGGCTTTTTGCATTATGCAGAGATTCATACTAACTTATGTAAAACATTCCTCACTTCACCAGCATTTAACTTTGAACAGTATCTTAGATCTATTAAGTTCATAGTAATTTTGAACACAAATTCACCATATATATTTTCAGTTTGCTTGTCTTCTGCTCTTGTTACTTGCTGAGTAATTTTAATTTTTAGAACCCCAAAATATTTGGCCCCATTAAAATATTAACAGGTTGTAACTGTCAGCAAAATTCACTAAAAAATAGAAATTTGTTTACATAAAAATGATAAGCCTATTAGTGGTATTTTAACAGACCATAAAAGAAAATAACCACATATTCTCATATAATTCCAAGAAAGAAAGAATTATCAAACTCTACTTAGCAGAGACTTGAGAGAATGATCAGAAAATAAGTTATTTTGCCTCAGACTTCCCTGGGAAAGACCACCTTTATTAGAATTAAAATAAGTGGCTTATTTTAATTTAAATTCATGAAAGCACACACTACCTTTCAGCATGTCTATTGGTAAGTTTAATGTATTTGTCTAAATCCAATTTTTATTCTTCCAGCTTACAGATAATGAAGACACATAGGTTTCATATGTCAAACTCTGTCACTGCTTGGAGAAAACTTTTAAAAACCCATCACCTATTGCCTACATTATTTATTTAAAATGTACAGAAACTTTTTTAGTCCATTAATAATATGGGAAAGACAAGATGTCTTTGGATTTTAATATAAGCAAATTTGTCACCCTTTCAAATTTACATGTGCTTTTGGAATTAATTAAATTTGAAACTCTTACTTCAAGATTATAGCCTAGATTGTTTTCTAAGTATTCATTTTGAAAAGAAAAACAACAAATACTTTGCATTACTTTTAGCCCTAGACATTATACTCAGTTTACATAGTCAATTTATCTTTCTAACTTGTTCTACAGTCTTAATATTTGTTTTTATTTTCAAACTTATGAGGATACTTAAAAATGTATTTCCAGGCCGGGTGTGGTGGCTCATGCCTATAATCGCAGCAATTTGTCAGGTCAAGACAGGTGCATCACTTGAACTTAGGAATTCGAGACTAGCCTGGGCAATATGGTAAAACTCTATCTCTACAAAAAATAAACAAAATTAGCCAGGTATGGTGCCACATACCTGTAATACCAGCTACTTGGGAGGCTGAGGCATGAGAATGTCTTGAACCTGGGAGGCAGAGGTTAGAGTGAGCCAAGTTCATGCCACTGCACTCCAGCCTGGGCAACAGAGCAAGACTCTGTTTCAAAAAATATGACATACATATAAACCATAAAAATGAATAAAATTATGTGGTTTGCAGCAAAATAGGTACCATTAAAGGTAATTGTTCTGCCACTACTATATATGTATACATACACATACACACACATATGTATTTCCAAAAGTCTTAGTGCTGGTTTAAGCTTTATGCAGTTTATTAATTCTCTTACTAGTATCTCAGGAATATTCTCATGACTATCTCCAAGGCATCCAGGAATAACTTTTGACAGCCCCCAAGTTGAACTAAGCTGTGGCTCTTCAACAAAGCTGCCTTATCCCATTTATTCTTGTCTCTGTTATTTGCTACTTTTCTAATCAGTTCACCTTGACCTACATTAATAGCTTCAATTATAAACCAATTCTGGGATACTTACGTGTTGGATTGTGTCTCCTCAACTCCACCAGCAATTTATATGTTGAAGTCATAATACCCATTACCTCAGAAAGTAACTGTAATTGGAAACAGGATCTTTAAAGAAGTAAATAAGTGCATTAGTCAGGGTTCTCTAGAGGGACAGAGCTAATAGGATACATACGCGCACATACACACACACACGTACGTTATGTTATATATGTATATATATGTTATGTGTGTGTGTGATATGTGTGTGTGTGATATGTGTGTGTGTGTGTGTGTGTATATAATATACTACGTATATATTAGTTGATATATAACTAGCTCTACATATATATATATAAAGGGGAGTCTATTAAGTATTAACTCACATGATCACAAAGTTCCACAATTGGCCATCTGCAAGCTGAGGAGCAAGGAGAGCCAGTCCGAGTCCCCAAACTGAAGAACTTGGAGTTTGATGTTCAAGGGCAGGAAGCATCCAGCATGGGAGAAAGTTGTAGGCTGGGAGATTAGACCAAACTAGTCTTTTCATGTTTTTCTACTTGCTTTATATTCTATGCATATTGACAGCTGATTAGATGGTGCTCACCCTGATTAAGGGTGGGTCTGCCTTTCTCAGCCCACCGACTCAAATGATCTTTTTTGACAACACCCTCACAGACACATCCAAGATCAGTACTTCAATCAAGTTGACACTCAGTATTAACTGTCAGAATAAGTGAAAATGAGGTCAGAAGGGTGGGGCTCTAATCCATAGGTCTAGAGTCCTTTTAAAAAGAGGAAAAGGCGATGTGAGAACACAGTGAGACAGGAACCCTCTGTTAGCCAAGGAGAAAGCCCTCTCCAGAAACCAACTCACCAGTACCTTGATCTTGGACTTCTGACCTCTGAAACTGTGAGAAAATAAATTTCTGTTCTTTTAGCCACGTAGTCTGTGATATTTTGTTGTAGCAGCCTTAGCAAACTAATGTACTACTGACCAAACCTTCCTTACATTGAAGTAGAAATTACATAATAGCTTTCAGGTTTGCTCCTTATTTTTTTGCAAACACTATTTGCCTATGCTGTGGATTCTATCCTGAATAGTGTATCCAAGAATTTTTAATTACTATCTTAAATGCTTTATGAGTTATAGTTGTTGACTTAAAACATTAGTTCAAATAATGGGACTCTTCTCTGGCTCCATTTCTAAGTTATGATCAATTGCAAATTTCCTTTGTAATTCATTCTGGTTCAATTCCACTAAATTCTATCTGCCAAGCTTTATGCTAAGTATAGTAGCTCCCCATATTTGTGAGGGACCTGTTCCAAGACCACCAATAGATGCCTGAAACCGAGGATAGTACCAAACTCTACATATACTATGTTGTTCCTATAAATACATACTTATGATGAAGTAGAATTTATAAATTAGGCAGAGTAAGACATTAACAACAATAACTGCTAATAAAATAGAACAATTATACAATACACAGTAATAAAAGCTGTGTGATTGTGTTCTGTATCTCAAAATATCTTATTATACGATACTCATCTTTCCTCTTGTGATGATTTGAGGTGATAAAATGCACATGTGATGAGATGAACTAACATAAATGACATAGGCATTGCGACCCAGCATTAGGCTACTAATGACCTTCAAAACAAGCACTATGATACCCTGACAGTGGATCTGATAACCCAGATGACTACAAAGCAGCTAACGGGCAGGTAGCATAAACAGTGTGAATATGATGAACAAAGGAATGATTCACATCCCACACTGGATGAAGCAGGACAGCTTAAGATTTCATCACAATGGTCAGAATGGTGCACAATTTACAACTTACGAATTGTTTATTTTTGGAATTTTCTATTTAATATTTTTGAATCACCATCGATCATGGAAAACTGAAACTCATGAAAGGGAAACTTTGATAAGGGGGGACCATGCTAGTATGCTTGTGTGGGACTTGCCTGCAGTTCACCTATATGACTAGTACTGAAAAGTGGGTGTGCCCTCTGGGTTTTTTCTGAACTAGCTTTACTTTCTTCATTCCTGGCCTGGGCAAGGGATACATTTAGGATGAAGATGCTGACATTTTGTACTTCTAACCCTCCTGAGTAAATTATACAAGCCACAGTAATAGCTTGAGTATATAGAAAAAAGAAAAGTGACATTTTTCTCCTCAGAGGAACCAGACAAATAAGTAACCAAGCCAAAGCTGAGAGCTAGTTCAGTTTCTTAAAAGTGACCTCTGTTCTATACCTAAATTGTATTCCTTATGTTGTAAATTACTCCTTTTATAGTTAAAGTTCTCTTTGTGATATTAATATGAAGCCCAAACCATTTTCTCAGAAAGACCGCAGAGAATATTAGGTCATCATTTTCTATGTCCAATTTTATTGGTTATTCAAAAGTAATTACTAAGTTTACACAATTACAATTACTCTGCAGAATAATTATAAGTGTCTAAGGAACTTACATGCCACTTGGAAAAAGATGAAACAAAATTATAAAGATTTAAAGTGGAAAAATATATTATCTGGCAAATTAGATAGTATAGACTAATCTGTATTTTCAGCTCCAGTTGACCCCATATATATTCTTTTTTTTGGATGCCTTACAGGCAATATAATCAACTTTAAAAAAAAAAAAAGAAAGAAAACAGATCAATCATGCTTTTCTCTACAACTTCCTGAACCATGTTTTTTTGTTCATGGCATTATGCTCTACTTCACCAACCAAACTAGGAATTGTGGAGTCCTCTCTGACTTGTTCCTTATATTGACCTCCTCTTCTACACTGGGGGAAGGGGGTACAAGTGAATCAGTCTCATCTTTCATTAGCATATAAAATGACAGAGTAGATGTGAACAGTTCAAAATAAGAGTTGTTACTTTTTTAAACTACACATATATGTGAATTGTTATAGTAATTAAAATAATGAAGGCTAACAGTTGTAAATCCCTATTTCTTTTTTCCACTGAAGCTTTTATGAGTCCAATCCCCTTGGTTTCACCTCTTCAATCCTGCAGATTTTCCTGCATACTTTCTCTCTTGCCGTTGGCAATTCATCTTACAAACTACTGTCTAATTATTTTGTCTAAAGCAAATATCTCACCAAGTGAACTCTCTAAACTGTATTTAGTTAATCTATAACTAAAGTCCAAGGTGTATTGTATTGAGTGTTGGGTAGGTAGGTGGGAAAAAAGGTGAGAAAGGACTCGGAACGTACACTAATAAATGGAACACCAGTTAACTTTTTAAAAAATTAATTCATGTTTTGAAAGATAAGTTGGTGCTGTATACTTTTTTAAAAAGGGTTGTTTGCTCTTGAACATATAATATATTTTATTCTAACCATTTTCTCCAGGAATTGTCTCTTGCTGTAATATTGGTCCTTATTCTTGGGCTGCTGAACAGTGGAATAACTAGAAGAAAAATCCCAATGACTGTGTCTATGACAGATACTGATTTGCAGTCTGTGCATGGAAATTTTTAAAAAGCTCCCCATGTGACTCGAATGTGCACACAAGGCTGAAAACTGTGGCATTAAAGGAATGCTATTCTCTTTTTCATCAAGTTATATTTTTACATTTTAACACAAGTTTTACCTAGGTGGTTTTCTTTGATGTAAACATTCGAGATTTAAGTACAATATTATTTACTAATGTATATATATTTTAATCTGATGTGCTTAACTGATTAATACAAGGTAGATTGCCTTTCTGCAGGAAAGAGACACAGATCTTATTTTTTCCAGACATACTTGCTACAATGACTATCTGAGTAGTATCTAGAGATATGCTGACCAGTACAGTAGCCATTAACCCCATGTGCTATTGAGCACTTGAAAATACGTTTAGCTTTTGTGCCTTATGCATCCATACCGTGGCTTCAGTGATCCCTTAAGCCCACTGAATTGATTATCTCAAGGCAATACTTGCTCTGAATTTGGTATGTCTCCTAGATAGAATATCATTCTCTTTCAATTAACAATAGGCATAGCAACAAAACAATAACGCATCATTCTTTTAAAATTTTGACACTCTCCCAGCTGCTCAGGAGGCTGAGGCAGGAGAATGGTGTGAACTTGGGAGTGGAACTTGCAGTGAGCCAAGATCCCATCATTGCACTCTAGCCTGGGCAACAGAGAGAGACTCCATTTCAAAACAAAAAAAAAAATGGCACTTTCTATTAAAATTTAAATGCACAGACTTTTTGAGAAAAATTCTACATCTAGGGATATATTTCAAGTAAATTATTTAAATGAAAACAAAAGCAGATTTTCAATTATGCTCTTAGCATCTATTAATGAATGAATGAGCACTTATAATATGTCATGAACTATAATACGCACTGGGAATAAAATGGCAAGCAAAATAAATTCAATGCATGCCATCATGGAGATTACAGATTAGTAGAAAAAATTAAATATTCACACAAATCATACAATATAATTGATGAGAGAAGTATGAAAATAAATACAGAATGCTATGAGAACATGATGATGGAATGTTTATACTAAGGTATTCTCAGATGAATATCATGGAGTTGGTGACAGTCATCGAAACATTTTGAACATAAATAGGAGTATTACATGAGTTGGGATTAACAGGGAAAAACTTAAACTAAAAGGATGAAACCTAGTTTGTAAGATCAGAGAAATATTCCCTAAAGAAGGGGCATTTCATTTGAGATGGGAGTGAAGGGGTATGTCGGAAAAAGAAAAATTTTCCATACAAAGAAGGTTATATGTACAAGGATATGAGCAAGAACATTTGAGGGATCAAAATAAGGTCACTGTGGCTTAAGCACAGTATTTCTAACTCTGACAGAAACTCTTAAATATGACTAGTAAAGAACAAATTAATAATTACTAATCATATAAAATGCACCTTTGAAGGACTAATTATGCCCATGTTACAGGTGATGGAATTGAGTCTCAGCAGAAAGTAATGACTGTGTAAGGTAACCAGATACTCTGCCTTCCAGCCCAAGTCTGTTTCAAGGAAAACATAAGTTCGACCTCCAAACTCTCCCTCGTTCTCTACCCTGGTTCTTCTAACAGGTCCCTGGGTCTTCCTCTCCTTACTCGTCTGCCTGCAGGCCTGTCACTGGCTACTGCTGCAGGAAACCTAGGCCCTCTGCTCACCCCATTTCAAAATACTTATAATATGTAATATGTGTGTAATATGTATGACACTGAATGTTATAAAATATATTTATAGTTAGATAACTCAGATGAGTTATTATTGCTAACTGAAAATATGGCTCAATATAAGCAAATAATTCATATCACAAAAATTAAGTAAGAACAAACAATTTATGAATATTCAGGCTGTATTTAGAATACTGATAGAAGGCCTACACTCTTATTGAGTGTTTGTAGGATACATTTCAACAGGTAGGATAAGTGAGTGAATAAAGGGCAAAAGTGAAAAAGAGTTACTACCACATGGGTAGCACCTCACGTTACTGCCCGGGATAGGCAGGGAGCGCTCCACTGAAAAAAAGGCCTAGTATCTACCACGATCATTCATTTTTGTATTATTCAACAATTATTAATGGAGCATTTATCACTGCATAGAATTATTGCCCTATCTATCAGTAATATAGCAGTGAAAGAGACTATAAAATTATTCACTTTTATGGAGTTCCCGTTCTAGTGGACTCTAGAATACTAAGGCAAATGCAAGTCTGAAGTATAAACTGGTAAAAGAGTCTGAAAGGAACTGCTAAGAAGTAGTGAGTAAATCTAGAAAAATATGGTATCAGAGAGAGAGGGGTGGAACAAAGAAATATTAAGGAGAATACAGTCACTGGGATCTAATGCTACATGGACTAAACTGAAAAGTGTCTTGTAGATTACTTCCCTGGGCCTGGAAATTCACGTGTCCTACTGATTAGTGTATTTTCAGTAAATATGTACACAGTCATTATCATACAATGCATATGGTGATACGTGCCATAGAAGAAAAATAGCATATGAATATGTTCAGAAGGAAGACAAACATGAGTGTGAGAAAACATGCACATGTTCCAGGTGTAGAAATAAGACATGAATCTATGAATGTTCCTGTTACATGAGGCTGAGAGAACCAGGATTCTTTTTGCAAGGGCTTTGATTATAACTCGAAGATCCCAGCATATGCAGAGTTAGTTATGTGACCCTAAAGAGATCTCAAAACAGCTCTACAATTCTCTTGACTGCAAGAGTTTTGAAAAACAGGTAAAAATGTGTACTGCATATTTTATTGCACACCTATTCATTCCTCTAAGGAACAGAGTGTTTATTCTAAGGTAGCTGCTGGTAAACAAACATATAAATATTTAGCATAATTCTTGACGTATGGTGAGATGTAAAATATACAATATTCAAGCAACACAATATATTCAGTAGGCTTTTGTTGCTGGACTCAATAGGTGACATTGCTGTTGCAATCTAGTGCATTTATACTTTCAGAACAACAAGAAACATTTAAGGTACTATGTAAGAATATGAGTTGCATTACAATGATCATGGAAAATTTCTGATTTGTTTGCTCTTCATTATTTTTTTTAAAAATCTAACTTGTATTAAATGGTGTTAGCATTATTTCCTTGCTAGTTTGACTTTGTAAACAAAGTATGGTAGAGAGTTTCTTTTCTCAGCAAATCTACATGCCAACGAGCCATTATTTAGTAGTGATACTGTCTTTCATGTATTTATGTGTCTCAGCATATGACAGTGTGAATGTGTATTGCTAAGATTTATTGGATAGGGTGTTGCCCCATTTTTATTGCACCACTTAGTTTTTTTTCTTTTCTTTTCTCCAGATAAAATAAATCAAAATCTTAGTGCCATAAAATCTAATTGTACATCTTGCAATTCTGTATCATCATAAGAGAGTGCTATACATGTACAATGCTTTATGTGTTTGAGTGGTTTACTTGTCTCTTCTGTAAGATAATACAAATGACAATCAGCTTAGAAAGCCACACATGGCAGATTTTCATGGAACTATTATATCAGTTTAGGTGCTATATATGAAACCTGATGAGCCTAGTAATAACTTTATAAAGCATGGTTATCAAAGTAGTGCCGATTTCAGCAGGAAAGAGAGTCATCCACAACTGGAAATCTCTGTAGACTGCCAAATTACCCAAAATCCTATTCTGCAAAGCAGTAATCTTTAATGTTCCAATAAAAGTAACTCTTTTGGGATAGCTATTGTGCTTCTAATTGAACACTCAGAAAGTAATTTGCATAAAATTACAAAGGACCACAGAAAAAATGCTGATAAAAAAGGTAATTTAAGATGACTGAAAAGTCATTTGCTCCTATGTTATTCTGTCTGCATTTATTCCTCATTCAACCCTCAAGCACCTAGTATGTGCCTGGTACATACAAGTCACTGGCAATGGAGATTTATGTAAATGACGAGTTGATGGGTGCTGACGAGTTGATGGGTGCAGCACACCAACATGGCACACGTATACATATGTAACAAATCTGCACATTGTGCACATGTACCCTAGAACTTAAAGTATAATAAAGAAAAAAAATGGCACCAAAAAAAAGAAATATTGCTTGAATCCAGGAGGCGGAGGTCGCAGTGAGCCGAGATCATGCCACTGCACTCCAGCCTAGGAGACAGGGCAAGACTCCATCTCGAAAAATATATATGAATAAAACAAAACAGTAAAGAATAAAAGAAACACGTTGTACCCAAGAGGAATCTATATTTTGCTGCTGATACTAATTACTAGGCACTAAGAAGACTAACGTTTGATAATTTTCATTAGAAAGGTATACATCAAGAACATTTTATTGGGGTTTTGAGAATTTAGGAGTGATGTGTCAAGGAAGCTACTCAGATGAGGTGATGTTTGATGAGTTAAAACAAAGATGGGGATTGGAGAGAAGACATTCTATGTAGAGGAAATGTCATGTGAAACACACAGAAAATGAAAGAGCCAGGTACATTTTGACATAGATAACCGTTTAAGTTGGCTAAGTATGGGGAGAAATGAGAAAAAATCGGAGATACAGATTAGAAAGTTAGAGGGTTAGTTACCAATACATTTTTATATCGTATTAAATACTTTAAATTTAATGTTGAAGACAATTAGAATCTATTAAAAATTATGGTAGAACACATTCTAATCTGATTTGCATTTAAAAATCAGTGTGGAGTACCCTTTACAGAGAGGCAAGAACCAAGACCTTTTTATGAGACTCTTGCAGTAATCGACATGAGTGATGATGTGCGCCAAAGTTAAATTAATAGAGTGAGATGGAAAGAAGGGAATTAACTATGAGACATTAAGCAAGCAAAATTGACACAACCTGGTGGAAGGAAAAAAAGAGTATGGAACTACATATTCATCCCTGTGGAAAAACTGATGTGTCTTTTAGTCAGAATTCAGATTCTATCTGAAATATGACATGCTATTTTAATTTTGTAAAAGATTAATTAAATAAAGTGCTTTGATATCTTTTATTTAAATTGGTTCAATCAATTTTTTATCATCATTTTTGGTAGGACATATATGCAATAATATATGTCATAAGAAACCAAGTTTTTGTTAATATTGGGCCTGATTTTGCCCGTATTTTTCTGTTAGAAGGAACAAATGAGCAAATATCTACAAGGTTTTTAATTCAGTGCCTGGCACATCTTGGGTTTTATTATCTTTTATTTATCTGTCTTTATGGTTTTATTGTATATGTTTGTGAATTACACTATAATTATACTGGTTTTTAAAGGAACACATATAAAGGAGAACACAGCAGTGTATGCTTCACATGTGTTTTGGTTGAGTACATATCTGAAATCGCTAAATCAAAATTTACAAACAAATTATATATCCAGTCCTTACATTTCACTACTTGATGAAGCTTTGAAAGTTTCCTGATATTTTATTGTTGTTGGGAGTGATGATATTTAGCATATGTTAAATATGAACACATAATTGTTTATCCATTTTTTCTGTATTTCTTTGTATTTGTGAATATTTTGGCACAATTATTTTTAATCATATAACTTTTCTATGTTTAAAGTTTCTTAAGGGAATAAATTACAATTAACTAAGCTATGTTTTAGCCTTAAAGCAAAATTCACATGGACCTAAAAAAGGAAAATTGCATCAAATCCATACTAGAAAGGAAACATCTTGGTAGAACAAAGAACATTAATTTGGAATCAGAAAATTCTGTGTTCAATTTCAGGTATATATTATCTCAGAATAACCTCTTCTACTGCCCTGTAGATACCAAAAATAAAATGTAATCAACTGACTTCTGTAAACCTTATTCTGAACCTTCATAAAACCAAGCTTTGGAGGAAAATCATTATTCACAGTCCTCGGTTGTTGCCTAGTCCTTTTGTTTGTAGTTTTCTTGTTGACAGGTTTGTTAATCCATTTATTTTTCATTGATTCTTCCAACAAACATGTATTTTGCATCTGCTCTATGCCTGGATCTGAGTTAAGCATGAACAATATGATCATAATAATAATAATGCACACATGCATATGTTACCCTGTCCTCAGGAAGCTGACCATTTATTTTAATCCTTCTCAAACTCTCTGTAGTGAAGGAACTTTTATTTTCAATACATTGATAATATATTTTCATAGAATATGATAAAAATATGTTACTAGAAGAATGACCTGGGGAAAAGGCATTCAAAATATAGATGGTGATTTTTATTATCAGATTTTCACAGATATAAAATCAATGTTAATAACTGTCATCAATATAGGCATATCAAAGGAAATGGAAATATAATTATACCAAATTATAAAAATTGTGTTCATAACTGTTCCTTTTACTCTACAACCTAAACCCAGCAATCCCATTACTGGATATATACCCAGAAGAATATAAATCATTCTACAACATAGACACATGCACATGAAAGTTCAATGCAGCACAATTCACAATAATGAAGACATGGAATCAGCCTAAATGCCTATCAATGACAGACTGGATAAAGAAAATGTGGAACATATACATCAGAGAATACTATGCAGCCATAAAAAAGAATGAGATTATGTCTTTTGTGGAAACATGGGTGGAGTGAGAGGCCATTATCCTAAGTAAATTAACGCAGGAACAGAAAACTGATTACCACATGTTCTCACAGATAAGTAGGAGCTAAACAATGAGAACTCATGGACAGAAAGAAGGGAACAGCACACTCGGGCTTGCTTGAGGGTGGAACTTGAGAGGAGGGAGAGGAGCAGAAAAAATAACTATTGGGTACTAGGCTTAGTACCTGGGTGATGAAATAATCTGTAAAACAAACCGTCATGATTTACTTCTATCACAAATCTGTATGTGTACTCATGAACCTAAAATAAAAGTTAGAAAAACCGTGTTCATTGAAGTACATTTATAGACAATTAATACAGAGAATATTACATTAACATCTTTTAGTTGCGCACCTAATTATAAAATATATGTAGCATACTTTTCTGAAATGTGTTCACAAAATAGAAAAGGAAATTTTAATACAACTTCAGTCCACTAAGCATACTATTTATTTAATAAATTACAGATTCATGAATCTCCCATGAACAGATCTTTATATTGATAATAATCAATGTTGCGTCAGATTCATTAAGTGGTAAAAACTTCAAGCAGATAGTCAATATTAAAATAATCACTCATTAAAACTTGCTAAAACATAAAATGTAACATTTTTACACTCAGATTTTATCTGCTATTGAAAATTGTGTGTGCTTTTTCCTGAATGGAAATACTAATATTATTATAAATATACAAGATATAGAATAAGTAAGCAGGTTTAACTAACATTACAAAGTTAGATCCAAACTTTTTTTTAATCTTGCAGAAACACTAAGAGCTTGTTTGGTAAGACAAACATTTATAGCCACCATACATCAGCATTCAATCACATTTGCTTATGATCGATGTCCATATTATCCCATAATTAAACAAATAATATATGATTTAACAAATTATATATATTTTTATAGCATCAGTAATCATGTTGTTTATATTGGCTAACAATTTTTTCATAGCAAGGTTTTCTTTAAGAAGGAAGCAGTTTTAATTTCTATTTGAGCTTTAACTCCTTAATTTGCAAAAAAAAACAAACCTCTACAATAACTGTCATTGCAGATATCTAGATTGCCGAATAAAATCCTACATAAAACATACAACTCCAAGCCAAATATTTGTGCAAGTAGTTATCCATATTCTTATAGACTTCAAGCTTTTTTGCTGTCAAAAAAACTAATTTTTTTCTTTATATCATTAGACTTCAAATGACACACTTTAAGAAAACCAAAAGGTAATTTTAACATCTATGCATTCATCAAGTTGCAAAGAGAAACACTTTGCAAACCATATTATATGAGTTTTTTTGTCCCAATAATTAACTGATTTCTAAATATGTTATTCTCTGATGTCCTAGAAGAGTAAGATATACCTCTATATAAGCCTATATAGAGGTATATAGGCTTATCCAATATTTTGATGCAAAATATTCAATGTAGCTTTTTCTTAATCTATTCACAATTGCACATTTTTTTTTTTATAGTTTAAACAACTCAAGTCCTACTTTATAAGAAGCCCTCACAACTTAATGATGTATCCAAAATAGTGAGCTTCTATCTTGCTTTTGTCGGGTTTTAAAATAATACACTTTGTTACAAATAATTTTGGGGATTTAAACTTTTAAAATATTTTACACAAGTGTTGCTTTATGTTTTTACAGTTTCATTGCTTTAATCTATACTACAAAAAAGTCTATGTACAAAAAAGGTCGATGATTTTCACATTTCACACTTCACCATCAATTATAAAATCACTGCCAGTATATGAGGGATTGTACTTCTATAAATGAACACAAAGAATTTAGTAGTCCATAATTCAAAATCAATTCCATTATAATTGCTTTGTTATTACTGCCACAGTCAGAAAAATGTATAGCTTCCCTTGGCCAAAAACAGGAATAAATTAAGGGTCAAATAAATAATATAAATTATATACATTTAACTTCCTTAATGTAATTAATGTTAAACTATACATTTATTTTATTTATGTATTTTTTTTAAATGGAGTATCGCTCTGTCACCCAGGCTGGAGTGCAGTGGCATGATATCAGCTCACTACAACCTCCACCTCTTGGATTCAAGTGATTCTCCTGCCTCAGCCTCCTGAGTAGCTGGAATTACAGGCATGTGCCACCACACCCACCTAATTTTTGTATATATTTTTAAATTATCCTCTAAGTTCTGGGATACATATGTAGAACATACAGGTTTGTTACACAGGTATATATGTGCCATGGTGGTTTGCTGCACCCATCAACCTGTCATCTACACTAGGTATTTCTCCTAATGCCATCCATCCCCTAGACCCCCACCACCCAACAGGCCCTGGTGTGTGATGGTCCCCTCCCTGTGTCCACGTGTTCTCATTGTTTGACTCACACTTACAAGTGACAACGTGTGGTTTTTGGTTTTCTGTTCCTTTGTTAGTTTGCTAAGAATGATGGTTTCCAGCTTCATCCATGTCCTTGCATAGGCCATGAACTCATTTATGGCTGCATAGCATTCCTTGATGTATATGTGCCACAGTTTCTTTATCCAGTCTGCCACTAATGGGCATTTGGAATGGTTCCAAGTCTTTGCTATTGTGAATAGTGCTGCAATAAACATACATGTACATGTGTCTTTATAGTAGAATGATTTATAAACCTTTGGGTATATACCCAGTAATGGGATTATTGGGTCAAATGGTATTTCTGGTTCTAGATCCTTGAGGAATTAACACATCATCTCCCACAATGGTTGAACTAATTTACACTCCCACCAACAGAGTAAAAGCGTTCCTATTTTGCCACATCCTCTCCAGCATCTGTTGTTTCCTGACTTTTTAATGATCTCCATTCTAACTGGTGTGAGATGGTATGTCAATGCGGTTTTGATTTGCATTTCTCTAATGACCAGTGATGATGAGCTTTTTTTTCATATGTTTGTTGGCTGCATAAATGTCTTCTTTTGAGAAGTGTCTGTTCATATCCTTTGCCCATTTTTTGATGTGGTTGCTTTTTTCTTGTAATTTTTTTAAGTTCCTTATAGATTCTAGATATTAGCCCTTGATCAGATAGATAGATTGCAAAAATGTTCTCCTATTCTGTAGGTTGCCTGTTAACTCTGATGATAGTTTCTTTTGCTGTGCAAAAGCTCTTTAGTTTAATTAGATCTCATTTGTCAATTTTAGCTATTGTTGCCATTGCTTTTGGTGTTTTAATCACGAAGTCTTTGATCATGCCTATGTCCTGAATGGTATTGCCTAGGTCTTCTTCTAGGGTTTTAATGGTTTTAGGTCTTATGTAAAGTCTTTAATTCATCTTGAATTAACTTTTGTATAAGATGTAAGGAAGAACAAAGCTGGAGGCATCACACTACCTGACTTTAAACTATACTACAAGGTTACAGTAACCAAAACAGCATCGTACTGGAACCAAAACAGATATACAGACCAAGGGAACAGAACAGAGGTCTCAGAAATACTGCCACACATCTGCAACCATCTGATCTTTGACAAACCTGACAAAAACAAGCAATGGGGAAATGATTCCCTAATTAATAAATGATTACATGAAAACTGGTTAGCCATATGGAGAAAACTGAAACTGAATCCCTTCCTTAATTTTTGTATTGTTAGTAAAGATGAGGTTTCACCATGTTGGCTAGGCTGGTCTCAAATTCCTGACCTCACGTGATCTGCCTGCCTCGGCCTCCTAAAGTGCTGGGATTACAGATGTGAGCCACCACACCCGGCCTATACATGTTTTCAAATAAAAAAAATAATTGTAAAGAAAATATGCAAAGGATGCTTGCACATTCTCAGCTGTTTATGGACCTTTGAAGTATAAATAATTAACCTTAAAGTATCACAGTTTGGAATATGATATCTCTGTGCATTTCTAAGCACATCAATTGACATGCAATTTGCCACACGTTTAACAACAAACTTATTTATACTTAGTCCAATGAAAGAAGCTCCCTACATATTTGTTTGATTGCTACGAAATAAAAATGTCGTATAAAAATTTGTAAATGCAACTTTCACTTTCTGTAATTGTTTCATTTCAGACTGGGAACCAAGAGTTCCAGGACTTATAGACTTACATGGTCTGTAAGTCTACGGACCATACTTGGAGAAGCATTGGCTTAGCACTCATAAGAAATGCATAGATTTGTGGATGTTTCATGAAAGAGAAATATAAGAGACTGTGAGGATTTATAGAAGAATTTTTAAACTAGCTTTTGGAATTAATTGGGATTGGGATTCCCCTTCTGATTCTTAGAGAGGAATTAATATTCACCATTATTTGAAAACAACAGTTATTGATTAGGTAAAGAAAGCTTAGAGAAACTTGTTTTCCTTGTTCCTTTCCTATTATGTTGTTCTTAGATAGGAACTCTCAAGAAATATTAAAATGTCATTCTCATGGGAAGGGCATGATTTAGGGCAAAACCCCTTGGGTTTCTAGTGGAAGCTCACAGATGCTCTTTCTACATATTATAGAGGGCTCCAGAATAAAAATCCCAAACACAGCGATTCAGTGGCCGTGAAATGGATTGTTGAGTGTTAAGCATATCTGCAGGGAGACAAAGTCTCTCTACAATTGTTTAGCAATCATCTTTCTATCTCAGCTGTCTCTGGGTCAAGCCTCCTCCTTGTTCTTAGAGTCGAAGGAGAGTAACATGTTGCATCTTTTAGAGCTGTGGTGAGAACTTTAGGAGACACAGGCTTTAATAGGGCAGAAAATCTGAAGCAAATGCCTTCAAATCAGGTATACAATTATTGAGGTCATAATATGTGTAGGTCCTGGGTTAAGCAGAATCTCAAGTTGTGTTTTTATCCACTAGAGTTAGGAGAAAACACTTTTTCAACAGATTGTTGCCCATTACAAAAATACTGTAAAATAATGTTGACAGATATCAAAAAATGGAAGAAAATAACCCATAAGATCCCAGTCTTAAAATAATTACCATTGTCACTTTGCTGTATACTTTTACTTTCCTACAAACATTTTAACATTATTCAAGTCATGTCTACTTTATATACATTCATATATACACACATTTGTATATATACATATATGTGTATATAAATAAAATCCTCCTTTCATTGAACTGAGTATAGATATATTTGTTATTGTTAAACATCTGGCAAATTTCATGTCAATTAAGCTGCTTAGAAATGCATAGCAATATCATATTCTAAACTGTGATATTTTAAGTTTAATTTGTTATTTATAACCTATATATATGAAAACAAATTTTAAATACTATTATCTCCGTTAACACAAATGTTTCATGAGCATCATGCTAATGTCACATTTTCTCTCAAGTTGATATACCATTTTAAGAACATTATTTATTTTTTATACGAAAGTGCTTTCCATTTTTTTTTTTTTTTTTGATATTGTGAGACATTACTTGACAACTTTGCTCCTTGTGTTGATTACATTTTGTCTTACCCCAAACAGTGTAAAACTATTCCTTTTAGATTATTTTCTAATTTAGGATTCTTCCCTTGGGCTCAGCTCTTCTCTATATTCTACTTACTTGAGTTATGAAATCATGTGTTAAAATATGTTATTGAGGTGATATGAGAGAAAAAGCAGACATACAGAAAAGACACCCTCTTCTCCCTTCCTCCGGGCTTCTAATCCTTCTCTAATACCTTTTGCTGGCAGAACATGACAAGAAACCATAAGGAATGTAGTTTATGGAATTCAGCCTCAGCATCATAAGCATAGTACTGCAGAAGAGTGGATTTGTGTCTGAAACATTTCCTTACTGGGATAAGTAGTGAAGTTAAGAATCTTTTTCCATCTGCCTTAGATATTTGCACTTCTCAAGTGAATTGTCTGTCTAATGAATGCTTACTATACTGTTATCTTTTTCTTATTAGTATAAGAAAAGACTCTATAAAATTTCGGCCCGGGTACGTGCATGCGTTTATGTTTTGTGTATGTGTGTTTGTGTGTGTGTGTGTGTGTGTGTGTGTGTGTGTGTGTATTTTTATATATGAATAAATGTATACATGTATGTATATATCTACCTATATATGTAAACACCTATATAGAGATATATCGACACAGAGAGTTCTTCATTTAGATTCTAAGATTCCCCACTTACATTGTCTTTCTCTTATTCCTATGGCTTTACTTTCTGGGTTGCACATTCTGTTTCCTTCTCACACCACACTGTCATCTAAATGTTAGAGTAACTGAAAATTCAGTACTTGAAATTTCATTTCTATTTTAAATCACGAATTAGTGATCCTATTTCAGTTTCATGGCTTTAAGAACATCTCTGTGTTAATGTCTCTCAAATATCTATTTCCAGCCTGAGCATCTTTCTTAAATTTCATAACCATATATTCAACTGCCTACTTGACGCTTCCATTTGATATCTAAAAACATCTGATATTTAGATTATTCATGGCTGGGATCTCCCAAAAGAAAAATAACCAGCCCTTCTTTATTCTTCCCCATTTCAGTTAATTGCAACTCCAGATTTCCAACTTTGAAATAAAAAACTGGGTAGTACTTCTTGACTCTCCTCTTTCTCTCCCATCTTGTATTTAGTCTAAGTGCAACTGTCAATATTACACCATTGAATGTTACCATCGAAAATCATGAAAAAGTTCTCCAGTTTGAAAAACAAATATTCTAATCTATTGAATTATACTCAGAATCTTTATTAATATCCTTGAGTCATTGAATAAATTCTGCTTGATTATGATTTATTCATTATTAGCATATCTTCAGATCTATTTTAATTGCATTTTCCTTGTAATTGTGCATCTATTGAATTCTATCTATAGTTTTATTTCTTCGTTTTTCCTCACCCAGGACTGGAATCAACATTATACGCACCTCAAAAAATAAGGTGAATGACTTTCTTTTTTCATGTTCTATAGATTACAGAAAATACAAATTGTTTTAATACATTTGTGGTGTGCTTTTCTGTAAAATTTTCCATGTTGCCATTTCTAATGAGATTTTCACTGTGGAATTATGAAAACTTATATAAAAAATTCAGAAAGATACATGTTGAGAGTGATCCTAGACAGGATAAGGAAAGCTCATAATTATTGGAGATACTTTGACTCAAACTCTACTTTAAGATAGCTATCTATGTAAATTGTATTCTATTTTGAATCCAATCTATATTCCTTTGTCTTTTTAAACTATCAATTTGCTTATATAGATGTAACTCAAATAAACTTTCCAAATAAAGCATAACAAACAATTTTTATTGTATAATTTTGATTCAAAGCCTTAATATTTGACTGTGATTTGACAATGTGTATAATCTATTTCCAACAAGGCATTTACTCAGCAATAAGGTAGAGATTTTGCTGTTGCAGACATGATAATAATTAGCAACAATAATGTATGCTTCCTAAACTCATAAAGCCCCATCATCTGGAATAAATTAAGAAAAAACAACTATTAAAGTACTATATGAAAATATTCTGAATGAAGTATACACAAGTTCCTGCAGTGCCCAGAATAGAGTCATGGATAAAATTAAGAAACACGAACAAAAATAACTTGCTTTGATTTTAGGTTCTCTGGAAAAATAAGGAAATAAAGATTAGTGGGTTTCTCACCTCAACCCAAGTGAAAAACACAATCGATCAACTATCTGGATAATTCTCTGAAAATAAGACTTATTTGGCTGCCACTTGAAACGTATTATTCATTATAATAAATAATTGTGCCCACTTTGCTTCAGTTAATTGTTTCCATGCTTCTTTTATTGTTTTGGATCCTAAATTCTCCACTCCTCTGAGTGAGCCTAGTTCTCTAACAGCATCCCCTACCATCATTTCCTATGTTACATAGGAGGGCCACCACATGATTTCTTACTGAATGATGTGCCCCTCTCACAAGCACAATTTTTACAGCAAATGTTATATCTTCCATATAGTTCTGAGAAATATAGTTATCTAGTAGGTTTCATAGCCTTAAGTAGTATATCCAAATGAACATGTCACCCCTTTGAGACTTTAGTCTACTTTTTTCTAGCTTCCATGATCTGACATATCCAAAACATTTGTGTAGGCCATCACTCGTTCTATGCAACTAGGAATTATTGCTGTACTGCAGTGTGTTTACACCATCTCTTGGGGTTTTATCAGAATGTTAAATTCTGTGTTATAGGAGAATATTCCTATATTGATAAGTGTCTTTTACTGAATTATATATTTTGCCCCTGCTTGGCCCTAGATCCTCAGAATTTGGATTCATGTACACATCTGCTGATATATGTTGGCAGGACTATATTCCAAAGGACCTAAGCCCTTCAGTTCCTTTGGAATATAGTCCATTTCCTACACTAATAGTTCCCTCTCATGCCCATGTGGATTATATAGTGATTTAATCGCAGTAATTGAGCCAGTGGCCAGCAAAGAAGATGGGGACAATTTGGAGAGAGGCAACATGGATTATTGCAGAGAAAAGGTCTCTTCATCTTCTGCAAGCATTGGGAGAGTACTCAACCTTAACAGGGAAAATTAGGCTACTTCTACATGCTTAGGGGGCTTAACTAAATTTGGAGATTTTAAATTTCCAAGTGAATAAGTCCAAATGTCTCTAAATCCAGTGTCAGATCCCATTCTTGTGAACCAGGAAGAAATGTCCCTGACTTCTGGATGGTGGATCTGCCTCTGTTGATATTAAGTTGTTCTTTAGAGCCCAGTTACTCTTATAAGTAAGTTTAAGTTGTGGTTTTCATCCTGCTCTACTGCTAAAGGAGATTTGAGTCTATAAATAGACTACTAAGGAGGCCCTCTGGCTTACGCGTTTAGTATTTAATTGCAGATTAATAGTTATCATTTCTCAAAGCGTTAATTAGCAATACAAACTCTATTTCATTGTCCTTATAGTTACTATTTCCTCCAGATTAATAGAATACTTGATACATCACACCATTTAATTTATTCTCTTTGACTATTATATGATCATAGTTGCGCACTGTGAACATTTTACAATTGTAATTTTACCTTTATTCCGACACTTTCTGTTCTCCATCTGTAACTTGGGATGCGGTCATAATTACCAGCCAGGTAGTGGGTTACAAAGCTCAAAATTCCTTCTTAGTCTCTACTTCGTCAAGTTACTCCTGGCATCAATTGTTGAATTTGAGTTCTCTGGAAAGCAGTCGCTGAGGCTGAAATGAGAAGGCAGGATATTATTAGCAGAAGTTTCAAGGACAAATACCTGTTTAGATAAAATGAACAAAAGTACTATTGAGAAGGGAGGAGTTAAGCTTTGATTTTATTCTAAACAAGTCAGAAGCTGACTTGTGAGGATGTCTCAAGCAAGAATAGACCTTTAAAATTTTCTCCAGGTGGAGATAGGGTCGTAGGGCTGTATAGTTGTAGGGCTATATTCCCTTACTTGTTCAGTCACTGGTTGTAGGCTGACCCTGGAAAGAAGGGCAATCTTGAATAAGACTGTTTTCATCAGCCAAGACCATTCCTTAATGGTCTTCTAGCAATAGTTTCAGCAGCTGAAGAAAAACTCTTTATTCCTGAAGGGTTACCAGGTCAGGGCACAATAAAGTCAACCATGGGTTCTAGCGAACTCATCTCACTATACACACAATGGTTGTCTATCATATAGAAGTAGATTTTGAACACTAACATTCTTTTGCTAACTGTTCCCCTTGAAAATGTGTTTACCCATATTTTCCACTTATTTCATCGAGCAACTTTAGTAGATGTCTCTTTATTTAAATTCTAAATAACTTTAAAGCAAGAGCTCCCTTTTGTTACTCAATGTTTTCCCTGTGCAAAGGATATCATACCCTGACAGCCCTACCTCACTAAGACAGAAAATTGTAAGAAGTATTTTTTTTATAAACACAACATTTTTCTCATTTGATTTTATTGATTAATTAATTTAGTAAATGCTAATACATTTCTACTGTCTTTCTGGTATTGCACTCAGTAGCTGAGGAATGAGAAGTTAATAAAATAGTTAACATTCTTTCCTTAATGAACTATGTATCTATTTGTGTGACATATGTGTATGTGTGTATATATATATATGCATACACTTTCTGCAAGATTCATATCTGCCCTTTAAATATTCTAATGCTTCTGCAAAAATCTTTAAATCCAGAAAATCTTATAAAAAATTTAACCCTTTACAAGGATTGTACTAGATCTCATTCTTCATGCACTATGCTAAAAGCTAGCTAAGCATTCATATAAAACTATGAGATAATTGCCACTGAAAATTTAAGTAAAATTTATCACAGATAAAAATAGCAACTCAGAGACACCCTTCTGATATGAGATTAAAGTATAATAATATTAGGATATTACAGAAGATCTGCTCAGAATGAAAATCAGTGTTCACAATGAATTTGCAAGGCAGAAGGACTGTTATATTGAATTTAGGCTAAATAGCCAAAATCACAAGTTTTGTTTTGGTGTGTTTCCATTTATGACAATAAAACTTATAATATTTTTGTTTTATACACTCACCTGTACTTTGTCCTTTAAACAATCACCCTTAAAATTCTCTATCACCCATCACTTTTGTTGTGATTTTGAGCACTGGTTTCATTGCAAACAGTACATATCATCCATGATGTATGCAAACTATGACCCTACTCCCTAACCTTTCAATACATAACTTCCCTCTAAAGGTACTATTTCCATAGTTGGTTCTCATACTGGCTTCTTTGTAAACTCACATATTTTTGCCTTTTATTATTTTACTTTTAAAAAAATCAAATTGCTCATTTTTCTGCCATTGAATTGTATGAGTTCTTTATAAATTTTGGGTATGAATCCCTTAACAAATGTATGATTTGCAAGTATTTTTTCCAGTTCGTAGGTTGCCTTTTCATCTTCATTGTTTTCCTTTGCTGTTCAGAAGCTTTCTAGTTCAATGTAATCCCATTTATTTCATTTTCCTTTTTCTAGCTTGAGGTTTTCGTGTGTTATCCCAAGATAAAATTTATTACTTAACCTTTATTTTCTTATATTATCTAGTGTGAGTTTAATGTTCATGTGAAAACTATATCCAATTCTTCATTTAGTCTCTTTTTCTTTGCAAATGCCTTAATTCATTTACCATGGCATCTTGTCATCAAGTGGAATTATTCACTTTTTTTTTTTTTTCTTTCATCTAGGCCAGATGCTAAATGATGTAAGGGCATTTCACACCTACCACTACAGCACTGGAAGAAACCAAATGCCCCTTCACTTCCACAATCATAGTCAGGTCTTCGTTTCACTAAAGCAAACACTGCTTTAATGTTTTAAGTGGTTATCTAATCCTTTGGCTCTGTCTTTGAGTTCAACTTCTTTGGGATTATGAGGGTTTCATTTGTTTGGTTTTATTTGCCTGCAATACCAAATAAATCACATTACTGCATTTCATGAATTTCTGGTTATAAATACCAGAGTAAAGACAATTTTAGTTTATTATCCTACACTAAAACTCCCTAAAAGTAAGAAAGCGTTATAAGTAACAAAATTTTAAGTTATTTTAGTACAGACAATGCAAATTAGCAAAATATTCATGAAGATCAAAATCACAGCATTCATTGTTTTTGCCTTTTTCTATAATCGCAAACAGTTCTATTTAGCCCAAATTATGTTCTCCTGTCATATCTCAGTTACTACCAGTTGAATGAAGTTTGATGAGTTGCTTTTGAATATTTTCAAGACAGAAAATTGTTTTAGTCTTCATCTGTAAAATGTCAATGCTTTGAAGAAGAAGATCTGAGGTCTGTTTCAGTACTAATACATTAGTTTCGTTTTCTGCCTTGAGTTTAGTAGAGAGGAATAAGCATAGAGAGAGAGGAAAAGATTGAAACAGAAAAGAATGAGAACAATGGATGTAGACTGAAGCAGGCACACAGATATTATTGTAGTGATTGTTTGGATGAACGGAGGCAAGATGGTGCACTTCTGGGTTCTTCTTCACCAACTTTTCCCGCACTCGCGAAAATGCAGCCGGCGACCCGGGAAGGTGCAGACCAACTAGGCATGCGCCAGGTGATGTCAATCTGAAGAGACCAAGATTTACCTGGTCGCACCTGTGGAATGCCCCCCGACACGCCCGTGCCCCGCCTATTGCCCTCCCACTCCTAGAAAAGCGGCTCTGGACGAACGCCACGCATGGACTTCCCAGCTTCCCCACTGCGGTCAGGACTGTTGGAACTCCGTCCGAGAGCTACACGGGTGACTCTGTGGGCCTCATTTGTCAGGGGCCAACAGACCTCTCCCTACCCACCTTCTTCCCCTGAAGCTAGGTGACCAAAATAAACTTGCAGTTTTGCTCCTACCCTTGCCTAGTCGCTGGTTCTTTTGTACCCGCTCTGGTGGTCTTAGAAAAACAAAACAGTTGGTGCCGAAGACCCGGGAGGAGACCCCTCCTCAGGCCTCTAAGGGTTGAGGAACCTCCTCCTGCTCCCACGCGGCAGACGGACCAGGACCTGAGACCC
>NW_016807975.1:1864863-1876004 GCF_001698545.2 Rhinopithecus bieti | reverse complement strand
AAAAAGGAGGCACTTGTCTCTTCCTTGGAGAAGAGTGCTGCTATTATGTTAGCAAGTCAGGCCTAGTAGACACTAACATTCAAACCCTCAATAAAATAAAAAACTGAGATACAGAATCTTAATACCCCAACCTTGCCGGGACCTTCCTTCTGGGTTTCGCCCATATTCCAACAAATGCTTCCATACCTCGTTCCTATACTAATACTGTGCCTTATTTTATTCTTCATCCGTACGTCCAAATGCCAACCATGGGCCCCGAACTTAACGACGCCCCTTAACAGCAGGAAGTAGCCAGACAGACCACGGTGCCCCTTATCACTATTACCAATAAAAGGTTGGACTGTTTGGATGAACGGAGGCAAGATGGTGCACTTCCGGGTTCTTCTTCACCAACTTTTCCCGCGCGTGCGAAAATGCAGCCGGCGACCCGGGAAGGTGCAGACCAACTAGGCATGCGCCAGGTGATGTCAATCTGAAGAGACCAAGATTTACCTGGTCGCACCTGCGGAACGCCCCCCGACACGCCCGTGCCCCGCCTATTGCCCTCCCACTCCTAGAAAAGCAGCTCTGGACGAACGCCACGCTCGGACTTCCCAGCTTCCCCACTGCGGTCAGGACTGTTGGAACTCCGTCCAAGAGCTGCACGGGTGACTCTGTGGGCCTCATTTGTCGGAGGCCAACAGACCTTTCCCTACCCACCTTCTTCCCCTGAAGCTAGGTGACCAATATAAACTTGCAGTTTTGCTCCTATCCTTGCCTAGTCACTGGTTCTTTTGTACCCGCTCTGGCGGTCTTAGAAAAACAAATCAGTGATAACAAAAATAATAGCAAATGATAGAAATATGACCTTCAGCTGTGGTTGATACTATCTGTAGACTTTTTCTTTTTTTTAATTCAAAACAAACTTCTCAAAATATCAATGGCAAGGTCATAGCGGGGATTCTGGGAATATTTGAATAGATGAGAGGCGAGTGAAGGAGATGGAGGCAAACAGGTTAAACTTACCTACGAATGTGTTGCACAAAAACTAAAGCCAACATTGCACATAAGAGATCTTTGCAGAATTTATGAAGTTTAATCCGTAAAGCTCAATAAACCTCATAGTTTTTAAGCCCTTTCCCCCAAATTCAATTCTTTCTCTAATACCCCATTCTTCAACCAGCACCTCTATCTTTCTTATTGCTGTTTCCCGGGAGGTCTAACTTGCTCTTCTGACATGTTTTTTCTCTCTCTCCTTGCAAGCATTTTCCCTTTGAAAAGAGACAAAAGATGTACCTCGTCTGTGAAGCATCCAGTTTGGTGTTATTGATTTCATTTCCTGCTGCTTGTCTCTGCTTAGCCAGCACCAAACTTTCCCATGTGCAAACAGACTGAAATGAACAAACAAAAATGGATTTTTAAAGAATCACAAGGAACACAAAGTTAGACCTTAAAAGGCTTTTTATAAATCTGCTAGCTCAAGTCCATCCTTTTACAGATGGATGTGTTGAGGCTGGATGGGAGAAGCAACTTGCTGAGGGTCAAACCTATTGTGCAGATTTAATCAGATACAGTATTTCAAATGTTGTGACTCTGTGGGGTTTATCACTCAACAGCAAAAAGTGCCTGCTGGAACTGTGTCTATCGCACAGTCTTAATTCTCCTATGCCACTTATGGGCTACACTATGCCCAATCCTACATTCCCAAAGTAATTCTGTTATTAGAAATTTAAAAAGTCCTGGTACAGAATTATCAAAGTGCTTCTGCTGTGCCTCTGTGTTCCACATATAGCAACAGGTTTCTGAATCATTTCCCCATGGACCTTGTTCTCTCATTTTTCGTTATGCTTCTGAAAGTTTGTTTTCTTTATGTATCCCTTTTCTTTCTTTGTACTTTAAGTCCTGCAGTAGTGTGTTATTTTCATAAAGTATTTTTATTCTAATTTTATCCACTGTCTTAAAAATTTTTCTCAACAATGCCCTTTATTGTATATTCAACTGTCTGAACATCTTGTCTTGTATCTTTTTTTTTTTCTACATAAACCATGTTTTCTTGAATTTATCTCACAATAAAAAGGATATACTACATAAAATTCATGTCTGGTTGATGCAGTGAGTTTTTTCTTTCCAGAAATACCCTTTCTCTTTGCCTCTTAAATGCTCTTTTCCATGAATTATACATAGAAAATAATTTTAAATAAAATATGCTTCAAAAACCATGTATTAAAATAGCACATCTCAATGTCAAAAGGTTGACTTATTCATGAAGAGGGCACACTATTTTCTGAGAACCTAAAGTTTAACATTATTTTCTTAAACATTATTTTCGTAAAATAATTGTTCTTAAAATATTATTTTGATTTTTTCAACATTTTTACATGTTATCAAGAATGGGTTCTATTTTAAAACATTTTAAACACGGAAATAAAAAATCTAAATGACAAAAAGATAGACATGTTTATTAAAAGGAAACTTCACTCCCAGAGAGACATAATTATTATTAAATGTTTAAATTATGAATGATCTTCCAAATACCAATTTAACAATGTATTTTCAACCATGCTGTATAATTTTCCAAAATGCTTTGTTTAGAACTGAATACACAATTGACAAACTTAAATCCATAATCATCTGATGAAAGCTACAGATTTCTAAATATACCTCACTGTTATACAGTTTATGTGATCTATGCTTTCATGAGTCTACTTTGTAAATAGTTGAATGAATTCATAAAGACCAAATAAAATTAGTTTATTTATATTGTTTTGTCTCTTCAAAACCACAAAATCTGGAACAGAACAAATTGTTAGCATTTTGGAAATCTGTGAATTAGGTTAAGTATTTAATCACATTATTTTATATACGTTATAGACGCTTAAAACATCCTACATGAAAAGTAATTAAATATGTGAAAATAGCCTTTACCAAAATAAAGGAGAATATTTCTCCCAAATACATCGTGAAACATCAAGAAAGAAGACATATATCATCAATAACAAATAAGACCCACACAAAACTGTAAGATATTGATAGAAGTGAGTCCTAAAATGTATGGAAGACTTTAAATTAATCCCCCCATGAATTTACAAATAATCTAAAGTATCTCTAAAATCAAATCCCATCAATATGTTATTTAGATAATAATACCTAAAACAAAATGACATACAAGATAAGGATAAAACAAGGAGCAAACCTCACAGGAAAAATAATTGAAAACATCAACATGAATTTTAGACAAAATAAAATTCAAAAAATAAAATTCAAGAAAATTAAGAATAAGCTGCATAATATGTTGAGAAATGATATTATTGATAGTATAATTTTTACTTTAAGTGTAAATGCATGAAAACAATTTTCAGAAATAATCCACCACATTTTTTTTTAAATAATTGCACTCTATTACCTAAAGGACTTAAGATGCTCAAATTTATATAGTACAAAAAAAATTTAAAAATGGTAGAGATACCATTTCATAAATAAAATAAGGCCATATAGGTCTAAATAAAACAAGGATAAGGAAGATATGAATAATTGACTCAAAAATGATGTATTAATATATAAACATTGTGTTCTGCTTGCAAAAGGGTTGATATTCTTATCATGAACCCATAGAGCATTTAGAAAATGTCATCATTTTATAAGCTGCAAAGAAGCTGTCATCAAGTTCCAAAGTGTAGGTGTTTTGCAATAAAATATGTTATCATCTGGAAACATAAATGAGAGTATGGAAATACTGGTGGGTCAGCACAACAGTGAATGCATAGTTATTAAAAAGAGATACAGATCATTCCTTAAAACAGTGGATTTCTTTATGAAAAACTGCTACATGCTTATATACAAAATTACGTTACGTTCGTAGGTGAGGAAGTTATAAATATAAATAAGTTTTTCAAAAATAAGTGCCCAAAGAGATATTTGAAAATATCACATACATTGCTGAATGTACGTTTTAAGACTGTTTTTAATGGCAACACCCAAACCCTAGCAACAATTTCTGTTTCACTTATAAATAGGTCATAACAAGCATGTATAACAGTCATAAAACCTTGGTCTCAATCAACAATAAACACTTATTTTTGCTCATGTGTCTATGGCTCGGTTGAGTTCCTCTGTTGATCTCAGCTGGATTTGGTGAGATTTACTTAGGCATAACTGATCAGTTGCAATGAGTACATGTTCATGCAGAAGCACACAAGCCTCTTGAGGCCACCCAGGCGTGAAACTGTCTCATCATTTCCACCATGTATTAGTCTGTTTTAACACTGCTGTAAAGACATACCCCAAATTGGGTAATTTATAAAGAAAAGATGTTTAATTGACTCATAGTTCTGCATGGCTGGGGAGGCAGGCCTCAGGAAACTTACAATAATGGCAAAAGGAGAAGAGGCACCTCTTACCTGGTGGCAGGCAAGAGATAGCATGTGAAAGCAGAGAAAATACTACAATATATAAAACCATCAGATGTTGCGAGAATTCGTTCACTTCATGAGAACATCAAGGGGGAATCCGCCCCTATAATCCAACCACTTTTCTCCTGTCACACTTGGGGACTACAATTCAAGATGAGATTTGGGTGGGGACACAAAGTCTAATCCTATCACACCACTTCTCTTGGACAAAGCCAGGCACAGGATGAATTCAGTCACAATTGGTGAGCACTACAAAGTTATAGGGTAAAGGGAGAGGATAAAACAAAGTAATAAATTGAGGCCACTAGAGTAATTATTCTACCACACTTACTAAATATAACATTTATTCATGTATTCATTTATATTTGCTATATGGGCAATTATGCCATATTAAAAATATAGTTCTATTTCGTACTTTTCTGATCCATATACCTTTTATTTATTTTTTGGGCCTAATTACACTGACTAGGAGCAGCAATAAAATTTTCTCCTTTAGATTTCTTATCATTTCAACATTATCTATATTTGCTCTAAAATTCAATTAGACAATTTTATAGAACATTTTCTTCTATTGGTAGTTAACAGTTGAATTTTATCAAATTATTTTATTTCTATTGAAATTGCCATATAATTTTTCTTCTTTCCACTGTTATTATGACAAATTACATTGAAAGTGTTTCACACCTAACTTGATGATTTCACAACCAACTTGATGAGCAGGAAGTGTTGACTCAGTAGGGTATGTGGTGTTCAAATGCTTTCATTCCAACGAACATTCTGGCCCTAGACTAGCTTCTGAAATATTCTGCCTAAGACTGTCTTTGCTTATCTGAGTCCTTGAATCATACCAGATAGTTTCTGCTAACAGTGTGATTTACGGTGGGGGTCTTGGATCACACAATACCAGTTTGGACAAGCTATTGTGAGACAGGACACTGAAGAATTAAAGTCAGTAATGTGGGCACTACATGTCTAAGTGACTGACCCTTGATGAAATCCTGAACACTAAGGCTCAGGGAGCTTCCCTGATTGGCAATAATCCATACATGTTGTCACACTTTGTCACTGGGAGATTAAGCACATTCTGTATGACTTCATCATGAGAGGACAACTGGTCTCTCCTGGATTCTGCCCTATGCACCTCTTTCCTTTGTTGATTTAAATCTGTGTCTTTTCTGAAATAAACCATAAAATGAACATAACAGTTTTCTGAGTTATAAAATTCTCTCTAAAAAATTACAGTATTCTTGGAGATCTCTGAAACATTGATGATGTATTATCCTTTTTATATGTTAGTGATTCTGATTTGCTAATCTGTTTAGGAATTTTATATTTAGTTCCAATAGAGAGTTTGACCTTTGATTTTCCTTTTTGTGATGTCAGTGTCAAGTTTTGTATTACTTTCATTTGTGTCTTATGAAATTAGTAGTGAAATATTTATTCTTTCCACTATCTGAAAGAATGTGTATAATATTGGTGTTATTTTGACTTAAATGATCCCTAGAATTTAAAATTTCTAACTTGGGAAGCCATTTTAACATGGATTTTTTTGTATAAAGATTTATTGTTGTGTATTTTGTTTAATAAACTGAGATTTTCTATATTTTATTAGTTTTGATAAGTTGTGCTATTGAATAAATTTATCTAAAGTTTCCCTACATTTTTAAATTTATTAATACAAAGATTTTACATTTCTTCATGATGATTTAATGCTTCTAAAATCCTTAATAATATCACTTGTTTATTTCTGACATTGGTTATCTGTGCCACAGTTTATACTCGATTACTCTTAACTTAGTTTTATCATGTTAGTAAATTTTTTATAAAGTCAATTTTTGAGTCTGTTTTCTCTATTGTACATTTTTATTTAATTGTCTTAATTACTGCTCAATTATGATTTTCTTCCTCTTAATTTAGTTTAGTTTACAATTTATTTTTCAACATGTTGGTATGAATATTTAAATAATTTATATTTAGGTTTTTTGGTTTTACAACTGAATATATTTAAAGCTCCAACCTTCTGTTTAAGAATAACTTTGTTTCCTGATAATGTAGATATTCATATCAATTAATATTATTTTATTTAAAGTATAATTAAATTGTAGCATTTAGATATGTATTGCTTAATCTGAAAATTCAATGGAGATTTTCTAATTTTATTTTTCTTTTGATTTCTTGATGAATTTTACCATAGTCAATGAACCTAATACATATAGTTTTAATCCATTTCTATTAGTAAAGATTTGTTTTATGATTTCAAATATGGTCAAATTTGTAAATTATCCTTATTTTGCAATCAGTTTTAAAAATATTTTTTGTTGATGTAAAATTTTGAGTTGAAAATTACATACACTGCACTGCATTTCAGGGCAAAGCTGATGATTTGGATTTCAACTATCCAGGTCTCATTCTCATGTAAAATTTACAGAGAGGCAATAGTTCTACGCTCCAATTTACTTATTTTTTCTTTTGTTATTAAATTCAGGGTTTTTCTCCCACAGTGTTAGTACTTTCAAAGCTTATTTGCTACAATTTTCTTAAGGTTTTTCTACAGCGTAATGTCAGATTTTATATTTTAGTAAATGCACACAAACATATCTACACATTTTGTTTTCAAATTNGATGAATTTTACCATAGTCAATGACCTAATACATATAGTTTTAATCCCTTTCTATTAGTAAAGATTTGTTTTATGATTTCAAATATGGTCAAATTTGTAAATTATCGTTATTTTGCAATCAGTTTTAAAATATTTTTTGTTGATGTAAAATTTTGAGTTGAAAATTACATACACTGCACTGCATTTCAGGGCAAAGCTGATGATTTGGATTTCAACTATCCAGGTCTCATTCTCATGTAAAATTTACAGAGAGGCAATAGTTCTACGCTCCAATTTACTTATTTTTTCTTTTGTTATTAAATTCAGGGTTTTCTCCCACAGTGTTAGTACTTTCAAAGCTTATTTGCTACAATTTTCTTAAGGTTTTTCTACAGCGTAATGTCAGATTTTATATTTTAGTAAATGCACACAAACATATCTACACATTTTGTTTTCAAATTTTCCAAATTTAAAACTTCCTCTTTATTGTGACTTTGAAATCCATGAAGGATAACTCCAATTACCCACAGAAGTAGATAGCTTTTTAATAAAGCTATTATATATAACCTCATGGATGCATCTTCATTAATAATCGGTAATTGACTGCTTTTCATTTTTAGTCACATATTCTTTGTTCAAGATTGGTGACAATAAGGCACCATATACTAATTCAGTTGGTTAATCAAATATTTTTGAGCATACGCTATTAGTTACATTTGTAGGATACTAAGTTATGCAAGAAAGATAACATCTGTAGCTTAACAGACTTTATGTTCAATTGGTGGAAATGGACAATTAAGCCATTTCAATAAAGGAGTATAAATGTGATGTTCTGATAAATATAAGGTAAGATATAACATGTTTGGAAAGATGAGCTGTGCAGAGAATGTTCAAATCTATGAGGATGTTTCAAGCAGAACAAACAGTATGTTATTAGTGCTACAGATAGAGGAAGCACATCAAGTTGGAGAATAAGTTTTACAGAGTTTATTGAATTTTGGCAGATAGATAAAACTGGAGATAAAATACAGTGCATTATATTGCTTGTGCTGTAAATAATATAGGCAGTAAGTGACCCTATTCTTACTGATAACTTACTGTGTGCTTTCAGTGAAAATTGAATTCTTAAATTTACTCCCATTTTCTGTGCATTTCAGGAAGAGTTGATCAAAGAAAAAAATGATTTCCTTTGATTTGTACCTGAAACATGTGTTTAGCAGAAAATCTTTTCATAACAGATGTACTGTATTAAAAAAAAAAACAGGATGCACTGAAATCACTCATATCCTTCCTTTTATGACATGATTGCATAGTTAATTATATACATCCTAAACATGTAAAGAAAAGAGAACAGATGGCAAAGCCTTAGTTTAAAAGAGATAAGTACATGAAAATAACTTTATTTATCACATCTTCAATTTCTTTGCTCAAATTATTTTGTTCTATGGACCAGAAAATGATTCTGCTATTGAAGAAAAAGGAGAATTTAAGAGCATAATCCTGATATCAAAGTCATTGATATGGCCCAACAAATGTTACATCACTGCTATTGCTAGTGAAGAATACACAGAAAGAAATATTCCTTAAATGTCCGTAATGAACAAAACTTTGCCTGAAAGAATATAATAAACTTCTGAGTTGAGAAGACAGCTATTTGTAATTTTAGAATACTTTGTAACCCACATATTATATAAATGAAATTATAGACCCAACACTCACTATAATAGGCCATGTGCTTTGAAGAGAGATCCACTCCTCCCTTAAAATAAACACATATATTTCCGACACAAAACAATTAGCTTCTTTTCCAGGCTTTTATAATTCAGTGAAAGCATACTTGTAACCATCTATTTGCTCATGCAGAGATCTGGTGGTATTTTATTACCTCTTCCTCATTATCTGGCCATGGATTCAATTTTCCAATCACATTAACTTTTTCTAAAAGCAGTCCTTAACCTGTTTTCTTGAATCCATTCTTACTGACATACAATTTATTCTCTTCATAGCTTCTGAGGGATCTTTTTAAAATGTTAATCAGACTTTGCAAAACCTGTGGTTCGAACTTTTTAATGGTTTGCTATTTCCTTTAGGAAAAACCCAAATCTTACATTTTTTTAGCATCTGTCTTATTCTATGACTACTTCTGGTATTTTAGGTTCAGTTCATTTGCAACATAGGATATAAAGAGTCAATGCAAAGATTTTTAGAATCAAAGTAAAACTCTCTAAGCTTAGTCATGTGTTAAATAGAATTATCAATATTGATGATTGTATAGGGTAGTTGTAGGGATTCAGTAAAAAGTACCTCTTTTACTCTAAATGTACACTGTGATATGAAATCTATAAATTAGATCTCTTTAATAACAGTAGATTATTTGATTTTTGTTAACAGGAGATATCATAGTTGTATATTTTCTGGTATTTTGAATTTATGAGGGACAAGGACTGTGTCTGTTTTGTTTACCATTCTTCTTAGATGCTCTAGCTTCTGCCTGTCAAGATACTTGATAGAGTAATTAAATGTCAGGAATGGAGGAATCATATGATTAAGCATAGAACGGAGGCCAAGTATTGTTTCAGTTATGTTTTCTTTCAGGACAGGATGCTAGTGCAATACAATGATTGTTTAAGGTCAATATTGATTCCGTTTCTTAGACTTAAGCCTGGCTGGAATCCCTGGTAGACTCCTCTTCTCCACACAGGAAATTGAATCTTTCATATTTCCTTCTCTTAAAAAAAGTACCACCTCAATTAACACTTGCTTTATGAGCATCCCTGCTATATGTAACACTATATGTTGCTAGATTTGTGCTAAGGAGAACCATGGCAGAAAGCTAGTGTATGAGTTAGCCTGATCTTTCAGGCCACTCCTAACCCCTGTGCTCCATATTTATAAGAGATGCCAGCCCTGTTGTAAGAGGATGATCAGATATGAAGGCAGGCCATGCCTTCTGCCTTGTATAATGTTGCCTTTACCATGAAATGAAAACTTAAAAACATGTTAAGGGAAGGAACAGAGTAGTCATGACACCTATGGTTCTGATACATTCTGTACCACATCTTACAGATGACCGCCACGCCTTTACATTGCTCAACAGCCCTATTTTATCTCTGATATGTTTTTCTCAGTCTAGGTGAGTAGCTTCAGTTGCCTCCCTGCCTGCTGCATGCCTACATATCACAGAGTTGGATGCATTTTGTTCTCTACTCTTTTAGAGCATATGAAGGCAGAGGAAGGGGAACCTACTGGACCTCTATAGAAATTTACTATGGCTATGCGGAGAGAAGCAGTTAAGTCTCTGCAACCTCCATCAGGATTGAAAAGGTATCTTAGGGGACAGCTGGCAGCTATTCCTTCCCAGTGGAATCAGTTTTTTCCCCTACTGTGAATGCAGGAGCCAATCACCACAAAATTTATTTGTGAAATACAAAACTACTTGAATCTTAATCATTCTGGAAGATGAAGGAGTATTTCCAGGATCAATCCCAAAATGGGCATCAGTTTCTGGATCCCCAGGCCCATTATGTTAGTTCTCCTTTGATCTGGGTCTCGGATTAGACAGGTTTGTTACTGATTGACCATTTACAATGTGCCTTCTTGCTGCTTGCCTTTTTTTCTGAGTCCAAAGCCATTGAACGCAACTCTCTCTCTCTCTCTCTTTCCGTATATATATATTCTGATCTTTTGAATGTATGAGGGACAAGGACTATGTCTGTTCTGTTCACCATTCTTCTTAGATGCTCCAATTTCTGCCTGTCAAAATACTTGATAGAGTGATTCAATGTCAGGAATGGTGAAATCATATGAGTAAGCACAGAATGGAGCCCAAGTATTGTTTCAGTCGTGTTTTCTTTCAGGACAGGATGTTAGTGCAATCCAGTGATCGTTAAAGGGAAAATTTGGAGGATATATACACATATATATGTGTGTGTGTATATATATATATATAATTTACACAAAATTTATATATAAATTTTGACCTCAACTTAGGACAGAGTTTTTCTACACCATAATTACTGACACTTTGGGACTGATAATTTTGGGAGGGGGGCAGGGCTGTTCTTTTGTGGATTGTAGTATTATAGCATCATGCCTGGCTTCCAGCAACTGTGTATACATACACACACACACACAAACACACACACACACACAC